>NC_133208.1:3348414-3440914 GCF_958299795.1 Porites lutea | reverse complement strand
AGGAGACCCGTAACGAGACTCAGTATCATGTGTATACGAAAAATAGTTCCTAATTTAGACAACGATTTAATTTGACCTAATCATGCCCTGTTCAAGTGGAGACTTCGGTAATTTTATACCACTTTCCTAAATAAACGTGTCACATGGAGAGGTCTACGAAGCGATAGGCTTTTGTAGTTAATGCTTGCATTTTTCGAGCTTTTTAGTGAGGTAAATGAATGAAGAACCGTTGGAGTGTTTTAGTTGAATTTTCTCAAAATATATATATTTTATTTCAGAGGAATTGAAAATGAAAGCAATTTTTAAGAGAAAATGTACACTTTAATTCAAAATTCAAAAAAGACCGATGAAATGTCTGGGATGAATCTAAAACTTCAGACAAATTTGACTGATTCATTTTGTACGTCGCGTAATGGGAAGTTTTGAATTCAATTCGTCTGAATAAAATTTGACGATTTCGTGAGGTAACAGCGGCTAAGTAGCGGTAATTCTGTCCACTGAAAAGTAGAAAACTGATTCATTCACAGGTCTTACGTCTTTAAAACAAACTTTTCATTTAAGCGCGTGAGTGTAACTTGTCGCAACTCAGATAAGCGACGCACTTTATTTACAAGGTGTCAAATGGTTCGCTTGCTACCTGTAGATGTGTCTTTATTTATTTATTTATTTATTTATTTATTGTTGTTAAACATCAGGGATCACATCCTTGCTTATTTCTTTCTCCTCATTTTGATGTTCTGAACAGATACCAAAACAGACCCAAACAGCCAATCACCAAATTAATTCTATCTTATTTAGGGTTACAAAGCAGAATCGTCACCAAACAAGTGAAGGCTTGCAGCAATAAATTCTACGGCTGCTTTCACCTTCGAGTTGTTTTTCAAAGCACACATCGTATTAAGTATTATTTTTTCCCGACAAAGATAAACTCACCGTGCTCAAATGTCCAGGGTTGTTTATACGGCTAGTTCTTGGGACTGCCAGGAATTCTACATAGGTAAAACTAAACGAAGATTGCATGACAGGAAAACGGTGCACTTCAAATCCATTACGAGTGGCAATGACCCATCTGCTATTGCCGACCATGCCACGTCAACGGGTCATAACATGAAATGGGACCATTTGGAAATTTTGGCAAGAGGACGGTCGGACACCCATTGCAAGATTAAGGAGACTCTGCTGATTCGGGATTTAGAACCTTCCCTAAATGAAAATGTCAGTAGTGAAAAACCTTACCTTGTTTATACTGCATGTCTATCTATACGATCTACACAAGAATTTAGCCTTGTCATGAAGCTTCATGTGCGACCGGAACACAAACCAAAAAAAATTTGCCAGTGCCAATTTTTTTGGGTCTAATTGGACCGAACAAAAAAAATTCGCTTTAGTGTGAAAATAAATTTCCTTCCGACTCTGTTTATGACTTCGATTCCGTCGCGTACGATCTAGTGAAAACCAGGTTGATGAGTTGTAAGCAGAAGGGCTTTGTGATCAGTTTAGTTCGTTCGCTTTTTCTTGAGACTCAGAGAAGCTAGTTTCAACTAGATCGTAATCGAAGGAGTCATAATCTCATTCACAAGGCTGTTTGACTGGATCATAACGTTCTACTCTTCAATGATTACAATTCCGACTCAGTCCATCCTGGTTGGTTGAACATCACTTTTAGTTAATCGCGACAGGATAATCTCAGTAGGCAAAGCGCTTGACCTACAGAGCAGGATGACCGTATTAAATGGCGCTCCCGTCTCCAAGAGGAGTCGTAAAATTAGTTTCCCCCTTTTTTAATACATTGCCTCGTTTTTTGCAGATTATTGAATGGCTTCCTTCGACTCACAAGAACAGCATCCAGCCTCAAACCCCCGAAAAAGAAGAAAAGCCCGCCGAACAAGAAAGAAAAATGTCAACAACCCCGGGTGCACCTTCTAAAGCACGCGGCCAACTGAAAAAAATCCTCAGTCAAGTGTCAATTACAGCTCATCTTCATGTTTTAAGACCCACTACTGTGCCTGATGCAGACCTACCACCCCCTCCCCCGCTAAGTCTGTCGCCATATCAGCTGGTATCGGGGACGAATCCCTCCATTGCTGCAGCGGCGGCAGCCTCTGGCGGTGGGCTGGCTTCTGATGAGATTAACCTGAAGTTACCGCTGCATGAGACACCTCTGGGTGTGATTAAGCCATTGTTGGAGTTCCTAATGACATGTTATGCGGTTGAGATGGTAAGAGAAGTGGTAGCCTGCGAGCAAACTCTCTCGGGAGCTCCGGGGGCGAGGAACTGAAGAGTAGAAATTCCTAAGATGTTCTCCGCCCCCATAGCTCTCAGAGAGCATTGTCGTGTCGCAGACTAAACAAACGGAAATCTTTTATTACCGAATAAATCGTTGTAACAATGTAGCGAGTGTGCACAACAGCTTGTACGCCACCGAGAAGATTGCAAACATTAATGTTTTATGGGTCAACGTTTAATGAACGAACCTGTTTTGAGCAGTTGTTGACCTAGTTTATTTTTGTCAGCAAAACTGACCCACCCCGCTCCTAGGACTTATTTTGTCTTAAGAACCAAAACGTTATACAATATTATTTAAGGCTTTGCCTTTTGGAATTTGCACCAGTCAATTTGTTCAGAGGAACCATACCAGTGCAATAAACCCATCTCTACTCTACTGGTCTTTTGGCACAAGGAAATACAAAAGCCGTTGAAGTTAGTTCGACTTGTGACAGATTCTTCATAGCGTCACAATCGTTTCACTCGCTTACTAATATTACTTACAGGATATCAATCAAATCAACACCCACGCAGATGAGATGGACCTTTTTACCATGGTAACAAGGAGATTTAAAAAGGTTTTTTCCAAACAAGAACAGATGAGAACCTTCCCAGTTTATGACGCTTCTATTGAGGTGAGTCAATATCACAATGTCTTTTTTTCTAACGCCTTGCTTTCTGAATGAAGTGTCCAAATATGGCTACAGGAGCCCACACAGTCACAAGGAGCTTACCGTTTAAACGGCCAAACAAAAAAATTTTCGTATAAAAATGTGCTTCTTGTCATTCCGATTGAATGTCTCAGAAACTTAAGGCTAAAATTTTAGGCTACGCTTCCTATGAAAAAAAATCTTTTCATTATTCTAGGTTATTTGTCTACAGTTCGTAGCTGGTAACTTCTTTGTACAGGTTAGATATAATCTCTACTAATTCGCGCGCAAGATTCGAACCCGGTGGTTTGTGTAAATCGTAAAACCCCAATGCAACCCGAGCTCTATTGAAAACACTGACTCATAATAAGAGCATGCAGTTTCCATGATATTGGTACATTTTATATTTTGAAGTGCTGCGCTTAGTGACATTTCTGTTTGCATTGACGTACTCTAAAGGTTGACAAGTACTGAAAAAATGATCTTTGTTTCTCGTTTTTCATTTGAAGGAGTTTGGAGATTCTAAAATTAGAGGCGAAGGAGCTTTGCACACATTCAAACAGCATTCAAACTGGATCTCGTTCAACCCTCTAAGGTTTGCTTTAGTTTTTACTGCAAAACGAATTCAGCACGACATTGCTAAAGGACTGCTTACAGTATATAATTATGTAAAATGTGAAAGTACATCATAAGTTAATTCACACAGATTTCCCCAGTTTGCCCAAGTCAACTGCTTTACGCAATACACTTGTATAGAAATCAGATGATCCCCGGTTTACTCCGGTTATATAGGGGAGTTCAGCGAGCTTTTTCCTCATTTGAGGAAGTCCTAAGAGCAAATTTTGGCTGTATTGAATTGAGCAGTGTCCCTTTATTTTCTTAAATATCTGTTATTTGTATTTATTATCTGTAATTTCTCTACGCTCTATTTTTCTTCCAGACCAGAACAAACGTCCACACAAGTTAAAGCTATGACAAAGCTAAGACAGAAGGGCAATATTGACGAGGTGTGATTATAAATAACTCTTTTTGGTGACGATTGTAAAAAATATGATCCTGTTTTTGTCAATTATAAAAATTCAGTCTGTTTTAAAATCATTTCAGTTTTAAGTACATGTATTTGTTGTTTCTTGTTTAGCTACTAAGGGCTCACTCGCGCTTTCTTCACGTTCAAGATGGCCAGGTATTCCTAATTTGTTGTTGTTATTAATAAACAAAGTAAAATGATAAAATAGTAATCTAATTGAGGTTGCCAATTCACTGAAATAATTACAGAAGTAACGTAAAATGTTTCTCTTGAACAAAACAGCTTCAATCTATTATTAAAAACGCAAGAAGCGTTGCTATAGTATTTCTGAAGAAATCTATATTGATTTAACGCACATGATTTGGAGGTTGTTCAAACCGTCACCTAGAATTCATTTGCACAATGAAGGATGGTCAGGGATCTGACGTGGCCCTTTTGTACACTTTTCTGTCCTTAGAGGGTACTGGGATCATTGAAGGAACATGCCAAGGCCGTGTTAGAACCACCCAAACCACAGTCTGCATCTGTTACAACGTACCGCACTCAGCACGACACAGCTGCTGTCTGGAAACGTATCTTCAGCTATGCTTCCGTAAGGTAGGAGCAACGAGCTTAGTATTTTTTATTAGAATTTGCGGGCGCTCTTTTTGTCTGAAAGAGGATCATGGTGATGAGGACCAAGAAATCGATGGAGGCGGTGGTCACTTTCTTTGACGACGAACAGTAACCATGGTAGTAGCTATAATAATGAGGCTGATGAGAGAGACGATGATAAAACAACAGCAGCGAAGGTGACGACGACGACAGTGATAATGATGATGACGATGATAATGACGTCAACGATGATGATGATGTTAATGTCGTTGATGGTGAAAACAACGTTAACAGTGATGTATATGATTTCCATTAATGGTTCAACCTCCTTCATTCGTTACTGGAAAATGATATTCATATTGTACAGTTTCGTTGGCGAACATTTTATACTCAGTAGCGGAGAGGTTTAGGAGCTATAATGCAGAACATATTAGAAGCTTGGTATTTGATTATTGTTTAATTCTGAAATTCATTTTTACAACCTTAATGAAAGTACATGAAACTCTTGAAGACCCAAAGTCTAGAAGAAAGCGTCACAATTTGCACTCAAATTATACCTTGTAAGTTTTAGGTTTGCACAAGTATTGTTTTATTCAATTCCCCACAGTTTGAGTTCCAGAGATGACGTTCTTGAGTTTGACACCAAAATCAGTGAAGATGACATGGGTGGAAGTAGCAACTCTGCCGGCGAGTTTGATCTGGGAACAGCTGTGGAGCTGCTTGGTTTGGACGATGAGGATGCAAAGACTCAGGCCAGCAGGCTTCAAGGAGCTTACATGTCATTTCTGCTTCTTAGACACCTGCGGCTTAGAGATCTACAGAGATCTGTAAGAAATGCAGAGTTTTCTTTTTTTGTTCGTTCGTTGAATTGTGGTAAAACGGTTAGGGGAAGTGCATGGATGTACTATGCATGATGGGGAATTTGTACTTCGCAGAAAAGGGGGAAAACCAAGCAGATAAATCCCAGACACTGTGAATAGATGCCGTAAAATCCCGAAAATAAGCCCCGGGGCTTATATTTTTCAAAGGCCTTGAGGGACCTATATTCGGAGGGACTTATCTACGGAGGGAAATTTGCGTTTCAGAATCGATTGGGCTAGCCTTATAGTTGGAAGGAAATTTGCCGTTTTTGCTTTGTTTTACTTTGTATTTGAGGGCAATTTTGCAAGTACAAGCCCCCGGGGGGCTTATATTTGGAGGGGCGATTTAACGGAGGGTTTTTTTGCGTTACCGGTTTGGGGGGCTTATATTTGGAGGAGCTTGTACATGAAGGGGCTTATTTTCGGAATTTTACGGTATCGTCTATGTTCTCAACCCTTTAAGCCCCTTATACAATTCCATATAAAATTAGTTGAGAGAATGTGATAAAAAAAATCAAGGCATGTTCTCTTTGGTGATCATTTTATTGATTGTTATAACGTTTTTCTCTTGTAAATGTTTTAACATTGTTAAGAGAGAATTGACGACAGTTACAATTGAGATCCTTTACAATATACTTCAACGGAAAGAATTCAATGAAATGTGCAATTAGTAGAGACCCCGGACACAAATGTGCCCTGAACTTTCTGGCACATATTATCCTTCACAAAATTAATCAACAAGCCCTGTGCTTTCTGAATATATGGCTCATAGGTTGACAGCATGTTTAGTTAATACATATTGCTGTTTTGAAACACACGAGAGAGGAAAATTTGCCAGGTAACGACTTCGATAAAATAATGACGCGCAGGTGATTAGAAACTAATCAGCGCCGTTTGTTATTTTGCGTTTGTTTTCTTTTTAGTGCCTTGGTATTTTGAACTACTTCCGATCAACCGAAAGAACACTAACGATTAATAATGGTGGCTTATCCCTCGAAGGTGGAAAGCAAAAAGCGTCCAAGTAAGTTTGTTTCGAACAAACACCATTTTCTTCAAAATCTTTTCTTCAAACTGTGTATCACCTGTTTAATTTGATGTATTGTTCCTTTTAGGCATCAAGTGTTCCACGGCGGAGGTATTACTGGGGTGGGATCACATCAGTATATTCACAATACTCCAGCTGATTACAGGTGACAAATGAAACGTTCTTATTCTTTGTAGTTCACTGCGCGGACGCCATAAACTAAACGCTCAAGTCCAACCTCGTTTTCAGGGTTTTCTCTAACTCGTCTCTCCTTTTTCGCTCCACTCGACGTGTACACAACCCTGGGAACAACTTTGGCTGTAGTCCATTTACAGTTTTAACAAGTTGCTGTTGTTGCTATGGATAATTCCCAGTTCGTAAAGGGCATTTGTTCCCTTACTCTAAATTCTCTGCTTCATTTATTAGCATTCTGCGTTTAACTAGAAATGTAGTTAAACTGAAGTACTGATAAACACTAGAAATTGCAAGAAACCCTGCAAAGCAAACTTTTTCCTATAACTTTTTGTTTTAGAGTTGAGCAATCAGAGTTCATGGAATTTTCCGAGGTGAGTGATCTTTTGTAAGGGGCGTGATTCCGTGACACTTCTAAGTGGAAATAAGACAAAGTATACGATATTACTATACTACAAAAAGGGGGTTTCTCCTATACCCGTAAAAGTTGAATTTTCCGCGTATCCTTTGTTTTAATTCGTTTCGTATAGGTTGAGAACCATGATGATTTCTTCACAACGGAAGAAGGCCGAGTTCACATTCAGGATCAAAGAGGCTACTACATCATGTACGACTCAGCACTAGCAGACTTCAAGTAAGTGCAAGTAAAAATGAGGAAAAAGATTTGAAGTGCAAGAACTATGTTACAGAACGCCATAATAACTTACTGAGAAGCTACATTTTTTTATTATGAGTAGACGGCATTATGAAGGGAGCGCACTGAACTTACATGCTAGACGTTTGGGAAAATTCTTGCTCTGCATTGTCCGAAATAGTTTCACAGTATTTCTTTTGTCATGTCCATAAATACCCAACAGTCTCCTGTCGGTCAAGGTTTTCTTCACGTTTTACGTTGAGGAGATGAGTACTTTTTGCAAGGGTTTTTCGGACTCTAAAACGTTAGAGGGTTAGATAATTTCCACCAAATACGTTTGGAGGCAAAGAGAGACTTTTTTTTGTGAGAACTTGCACAGTTCTCAAGTGTGTGAGTTACAGCTATGGCTTTTGTATTTCAGGGAACTAGAAACTGAACTTTTGCTAGTGGCAACCCATTTTATTGAGAAGGACAAAGACTTCAGGCTGCCCAGAAACCTTAGGGTAGGTAGCAGCATTGTTATCGTAAATGCAAAGAAGATCATTGCGGATCATTTTTCTGTGTCATTTACGGATTGAATTTTAAGATTTTCTTTCTTTCTTTTTTTGGCGTTAGTTTCAGGGAGATCACATTGACTTGGCGGCGTATGGCCATCAGCAAGTGGACAGATTCGCTGTTCTTTTAGATTTGTGGACAAATGAAGTAGCTTATTTGGAAAACAAGAGACAGGTAAAAAAACTATGCAAAGTAGGCCCTACGTATTCTTGTACCGTAAAATCGTTGTTCCGTTTGCCGTTCCTTTGCATGATGGTCCCAGTTTATCCTCCAGCATATAATATACCAGCTTACATTGTAATAGATAAAAGCAGCAAAGAAGCTTTTACTAGAAAGAATTATCGATATGATTTAGAAATTATAACTAAACCCTTTTCAGCGTTATAAACAGTATTACAGGGATGCACACTTTGGTAGCTTTTGCTCTTACTGGTATAACTTTTCCTCTTAGTCGATGGCTGAGTGATAACAACCACAATACGCTATTGAATCGTGCTACGATTTTCCTTTATAAACTCAGTCAGTCAGAATATACTTGTTCAAAACAAACTTGTTGGTCTTATTTAGAGGTGAAGTTCTAACTGATGTATTTTCTTGTTGTTTTCAAGCTGCTTGATTGTTATTTAGAAGCTTATCATCATGTCCTTGACATAAAAGAAAAAAACAGGCTCGCGCAGGTAAACAAAAGTAGTCCATGATGCTTCTAAAAAATGTTGCCTTCGTCTTGGTAATGTCTAATGGAAGGTTGTGGCAGAATCAAGTGCATTACAGATATGCCCATAAATCCAATGGATCATACCTCTGAGAAATCAAGTGACTATGCTAGTTAGTCAACCTTTCAAATTCTGCCTTGTCGACATATTGGAAACAAAAAGCCAAAGTAAACGTTGCTTTTAATCAGAGATTCTTGCGTTTTTGATACTAGATTTTTAACCTTTTTTGTTAGTCCTTCATGGTATCAAGTTTTGCTTATTACTATACCAAACTCAGTCCGGTTGGTGTTATAAAATTACAACAAGTCGGATACAAGCTAGGGAACCTACCCGTTATATATGTTGATGATCATTAAAAGCAAGATAAAAGAAATCATTTTAGTTTTGATCGAAATTCTTTGTGGATTTATATTCTTTCTCGTGAATTTGCAATTTGCTCTTTAGGTTATGATCAATGTAATGCAGTCAAGACCACGATTCGATTTTACGGCCGACTATTTTGTCAAGATTTACCGTGCTGAGTGCGTTTGTCTTCGACTCCATTGCAGTCTGATAAAATCAGTTCTTGACAAACAGGTATGTGATACAATACTGTATTTTTAAAAGTAAATTAAATAGAACATAAAACAGAAATAGTGCATGCACTGTGTCATAAAGTGACATTTGTACGTTGTCATTTTAGATTGACGAGGAGCGTGAGTACATTCAGAAGGTCTGCAGAGAGGATAACCCCGGTAAGATCAAAAGTTAGCATTGGCTAGAATTCTTAACTGCTCATTTTCATTTCTTCGTCGAAGAGGGGCGCTTTCTATCCGCATATGCTACAACCCTGGACACCGGAACACACCGGGAAATACGTCATTAAGATAAGGGTTTCTACTTGTGTCTTTTATTTTACCCAAGTGTCGCCAGGTTTAGGGGGTGTTTCGGCATTCCTGGTTTTAGATAATGCCCTTATTATCTATCCTTCCCTAATTATAAACCGTGTTATGATTTGGTCAAACCCCCTGCAAGTAAACAGCGTTATAGGCCCGAAAACGACTTGAGGGTTGTTTAAACCTGGCGCCTGGGTCGCCAGTTTGTGTCCTAAAACGGCGCACAGTCCTATCTTATTCGATATTTGTTTCTGAATCATTCCAGCGTTGTTTGGTCTGCCACATCGCATTGTTCCTCAGCAGCATATAGCAGTCAACACGAGTCGGTAAGGAGTATTTGTACTTGCATGGAAAACCGGGGCGCATGCGTCCGTGAAAAGATCCTGAACAGGGCCTCCACTAAATTAGCGATTCAGAGGCCGGGTGTCCTGTGCGGCGGCTTGTCATTTTTAATTTAGTAAAGCAACACACAAATTAAAGTACTTCTTCCCGCATCAACTACCCTAAGAGTGATTAGCATTAAATTTCCCCTTCGCCTTGTAATATCAATGCTTTGTAAAACAGGGTGGTCATGGGAATTACGGACATGATCACGCAAGATGACTTTTCTTGATATTTTATCAACTTCTCTCCACTACTTCTGTAGGAAATGAAGGGGGGCAACAAAGGAGAATTCAGATTTTGATATTAGGGTTTAAAGGGTTAACAGCGTCCCTCATAAAGAAATGAGTAATTATTAGGTAACGCAGTAGTTAGATTGTACCTTTCATTTAAACAGTGTTGAGATCGTACGACTGTTTGCTGTTAAATGAAGCGAACAAACAAATAGTTAATTTCCTGTTTGTTATTACAGACCCGCTCTAAAGTACATTTACATGCTGGAGTTTCACCCGTCACTTGGTCTTGCCAGCAGAGTGTATGAAAGCCTGCAAAACGCTTTGAAAGTATGAATTTTAATGTTTTTGAGTACGAATAGTTTGAAAATCATCAGCGTTTAGTATTGAGGAGAGGTGTAGAGGTCTTCAGTAACATTTAAAAGCAAAGGACTACATTGTAAGAGTATTGAAAGGAAGAACCCCTCGAGACTTGAAGGTTAGGTAAGGTATGGGAAGGCAACACTCGGGACCACGAGGATAACGTAAGGTTTGGGAAGGAAACCCTCGAGACCTCGAGGGTAAGGTACGGTATGGGGCGGCAACCCTCGGGACCGCGAAGGTAAGGTATGGTATTGGGCGAAAACCCTCGAGACCGCGAAGGTAAAGTAGGAAATGGGACGGAAACCCTTGGTACCCCAAGTTAGTGGCCTTTTAAAGGAGCCTCCCGTAGTTTTACTCTGTTTAGCGTCTCTATATGTGTACGAATAAAAGATACAAGTCCAGCGACTGAACGTAACAACCCAGTGAAGCGATCACCTGAGTTAAAAAAGGATATTAAACACAGGCAGCATAATATTATCAGGGAATTTAAGACCCTGGTTTCTGGTCCCGCCGGGGTTACAACCTGCGACGTCCCTCTCAACAGCCCAAAGCATTACCAACTGGGCTAACGGGCCGGCAGAGAGGTTTTAGTGATATTTTACTAGAAGGATGTGAATTTTTTTAAGCATTACGAGAGATTGTTTCGTCTGATAAACAAAGAGGACCTCATGTGTAATTTTAACAATCTCTTTGCCTTCCGATAGATGTTTATTCAGATTCACAAACCAAAAAGCACCGGAGAAATGATATCACTGGAGCGTCGCTTATATGAAGTAGTACAAAAGGAATGGGACAGTTTAGAACCAATCGGTCACTCGTTTGCACAGCAGACTCAGAAAGATGTAAGTACAGCTTCTTATTGGTACTGAATTTATAAATATCTCCCGCATGAAACGAATTTAAAATTTCCTCCACTTATAAGACTCTATGGGAATTTCTGCCGATTAACGTTTTGCATACGCCCGATATGTGAACGTCTGCTTTCAAGAGAAAGTAAGTAAAATCCATAGCTCATTCATTTGTCGTTAAAATGACGAGAGGTTGTAGAGTTATGATTGCTCTTCTCGTCGCTGTGAATCAATTTTCGCTAAAAATTTTGCCCCCACTTTTGAACCAATCAGAAACAAAACTAACCCACCGTTTTTCGCGGATGATACCTTGCTGCTTGTCTAGTTTTGATGAATTCACCTAGTTGTTAGCATTTGCGGTCACCTCTTTTGATTTTTGTTTTGGCTTGTCTCCCACACAATAAAGTTTTTACTGACCTTACCGACACTTGATCTAAATCTCTGCCCATTTCAGCTCTTCTCAGAGGTGTTTGCAGAGGATCCTATCTTCGTTTGTGAGGTGGCACAATCTCTTGTAAACCGAGCCTCAGAGTCCAAGAAAGGAGGTCGAAAGTCCGTGAAAGAAAAGCAAAAGATTCTGACAGACGTCTGGTCAAAGCTGTTAGAGGTGAGGATGAATTCAAAGTCTTTCGGTGACTTCCAAACCGTCAAGTAGCGTGACAATGGCTAAAGGTTTCATCGCGTTCGTCAGAGCGCGTCCTAATCGGGTGTCCCGTGCCACAAAGGCTTCCCCTATTAATTTTATCAGGGCCATCTCGGTCGCAGGAAACTGGACTCCTTTGGACTCGTTTCCTTTAGTCTCGTTTTCGTGCAGATGTCATGCTAGTAGAATAAGACAAAGGTGGATCCATAATCAATGATTATTACTAGTTTCATAGTATAATGTTGACGGCAAATACTTTTGCCTGCCTAAGTTTTTCACAGCTTTCGCGGGAAAAATGGAGTTTGACGATGCACATTTCGTTTTCTCGGCAGAAAAATAATAATTGTGATCCAATTTTAAAACAAAACAATAACGACAAAAAGAACACTCTAGTTTACATTGTGTCTCAGGCAGACCACTCAAATAAATATTGCAAGAAATATAGGTTGTCGAAACTGTCGCTGTCCGTAGTCATCAATATATAAGGGTTTTACTTAATTTGCTTTCAGGTTATCACTTTAAGGCACAGGCTTATAACATCAGGACAAGAGACAGATGTAGTCACTAAGGTAATTTGTATTCAAATGAACATTCTTTTTTCATCAGTGTTATAGCTTGATGCTGAGTTGCTGGACCAACTTTTCATTACCGTGTCAAGGAAAGTAGTATATTAGGGATGAAATTAGTCTATTTTTCAAGGATAAGTATTTCATTATTTTGAGAAAGTGAACTAGGTTTGTCGATGCCAAATACGAAGACAGAAAGACAAGCAGATTTTTTTTTGTGGATAAACAATAACTCTGCTCTGGTCTCGCTATCTCCCCGTCTTTGTACGAGTTTAAATTTTCTAGTCACGCGTTTTTTTGGAGTACAAGACTTGGACGCAATTTGTTCCCTAACAATTCATCTTCAGGAAAATTCCCGTATACTTTACAAGCTTAGCCTTGTGCAATTAAAAAAAGGAATTATCTTTATTTGTTTGGTTTAAGTCTGATAAACATTATGTAGAGTGTCTCTGAAATTGTAGCCAATCTAATTGCACCGGTTATGTTAAAAGGTCGTCCACTAGCTGTCTGCATGTGCTTCACAATCTCTGTTGTTATTCCTAAAAATAGACTTAGCAGTTAGAGAAAGAAATAAATACAAACTGAAATTGGCCCCATGAGTGGTCGTTGAGGGCCGGACTTGGTGGTTACTACAATCCCCATGTGCACCTTACAAGTGTTTCATGTTTTATCCTCTAGGCCTACAGGAGAAAGGCCAAGGAGATAGGATTTGATGAATACCACGCGTTCCTTCGAGCAGTCTCGTTCGACTTTGCACAGACAAAACCAGAAGCAGAGATACAGAATGTTCTTGTTACGATCGTAACAGAGGATGATAGCAGAGTGGACAGGTAATAACATACTTATTTACTAGAACCGAGGGTAAGATAATCTGGGAACGCAGATACTTTAATTACGCCGCGAACCCGGTAGAAGTAAATGATAAAAGTCTCCCGACGGGATGCCAACCAATGGCCGTTGGAGATGGAGTGACTCTTTAGCTGACCGTGCATAGGTCATTTATAGGTTAATTCAACTATTTCACCTCTGATGAAGACCACACAAAGAAATTCCAAAACCGCGAATTTTGTCTTTTGTAAAAGAAGTACTATTCGAAGTTCTATTTGAAAGTTAGAAGAGCAAGTATTTTTTCAAAAACATGGTCTGATAGTTTACGGGTTTATTAATATGCGAAATTTGGGTTTTTTTGTAAAAGTAGTACTATTCAAAGTTCTATTTGAAAGTTAGAAAAGCAAGTATTTGCTCAATAACATGGTCTGGTAGTTTACGGGTTAATTAATATGTGGAGTATACTCCTCCTATACTGCGAATATATCGGTAATGATCTGAGACATTGGAGGCCGATCTACTCATGGATAGATCATCAAGAAGAAAAGCAAGCCCCACTTCTTTAAAGCAAGGAAGCCGGTCTGATGCTTTAGATGACTATGGTGTTAATAGACTAGTGTTCTGCTACTGTTAAATGGTCTTGTTAGTTCATATGTAAACTTTGCCTGGGCTTCGCGTCGTTTCTAAATGCTTTATTCTGTTATTTTCAGATATACGCCTGCCTACACTCCTTTGGCTATTCAAGAATTGGATGAGAAGCATTTAGGCTCGTTTAGCTTCCGCACTAGAGAGGGATTCTTACAGGTTAGCGAAAAAAGAACTTGTATGTTCCTACTCTAATTTAGCTGAAGACCTTGAACCCTATGATGTTTCAAACTCTCAGTTTTCAGCCTTGATCTATGTAGTAGATAGATAGGTATAGAGGTATGTAGTAATTATATACACCATGAGACCTTTTAGGGTTTGAAGCCGGCTGTTAGAGTATTTAAGGTGTGTTTATAGGACTTGTAGCGTGCATTGACTGTATGAAAAATAAGACCTGCTCTGGCTACCTAAACAGGCTTGAACTAAAAGGTTTCGCCGTTACCTCCTCCTTCAGCCTTAGCAATAGCATATATTTCTTGCAGATCATGTCCGGTGCAGGTGTGGAGAAGTTGCAGACTATCCTGTCCGCCCAGGTCAGTTAAAACCGGAGGCTAGACTAAAACGTTTTCAAGTTTAGACTTAAGTTTCCTGTCCGCTACTTCTTAGTTCTAATGCGTTCTTTCTAATTACTAAGCTTCCGCGTAGTAATGGAAACGTATCGAACGTTTGTTGGCTTGAAACGACTCTATCTTCGACAACGACATCGGAAAAACACATTTTCGGAAAGGTGGATCTTTATTGATAGCAAGCTAAAGAACCATATTTGTTTTAGTCGTTTGGTCCAGATGCCGACGTTGCTCAAAGTGAAGGTCGTGTTCATAGTTGATGTTTATATAAATGTTTCCATATGCGCAACATCTGTAATTCCTTTCCTTATTTTTATCGTGAATTCACTGTTTTCTTTCTCTCACAGATTGTTCACAAGAATCTCATCATCTCATCCATTCTTCAACTCGACAGCTGCGCTAAAGTGATCTCTGCTGAAAAAGCAAAAGCTGTCGAAACCGAAAAAAGGTACTTGCAGTCTCTTTAATGTTTCACGTTTTGTTGTTTGTCGGTTTGTTGATGCGTTTATTACATGCGCAAACACCTACTACTAGAAACTAACAAAATGCCAATCTTAAACTGTTGATGACGACGCGAAAACAAAGTCGTTTTCATCTTTTCCGCAAAGTGCGACACTGTTAACTGAAATGTGAACTGACAATTACAGCAAGGAGCCCAAAAGTGTGACCTCCTTTAATTAACTCAAGTTCTTTCATGCAGGCATTAACCAGTCATAAGTCGAGAACAGTTTCCAGCTGGCTTCTGATTGGATTAAATCTGCACGAAAGAATGTGAATAAATCAAAAGCGTCACACTCTTGAGCTCCTTGCTGTAAGAGCTCGTGTTCTGTTGCAAAGTGCTACAGTTCTTCCCTTGGCTTTACCATTTTTCTTTCTTTCAGTGCTGGTTTGTCTCCACGCTCCTCTCATGATACCTCTCTCACCAGTCGCGCAAGCTCAGCTGAAGCAGTCCCAGCCCATCTCGCGCCATTCTCTACAAAGAGAATGGATCGAGAATTTGAACGAAAGCTACAAGAAGTGTTTGTTTCGGTACAACTAGAGAAGGTACGAAAATGATATACTTGTTGGCTTTTAGCACCGTGAAGTGTATCAGCTTCTTTGGTGTTACAAGATAGAAGCAGAACCATATGATATTTCTTCGGTCACAACAATTTACCACCAGCATCAATAAAAACTTATTTTTTACAACGTCCAACATGAAGTCAGACATCCTGCCGGTAGAAAAAAGTACTGCTTGCATTTGCCTCAAGTTTTAGAATTTAAATAAAGCAGTAGCTTGTTGACTCGCTTGTGAATTGCGAGTGAATCGTTTCATTCGTTTTCGGCATCATTTGTTACAGACGAGTTTGAGGGACAAAATGCTGAATGATTACATTCACAAGAAGGAACAGATGGGAACAGTCATGAAGAACATTGACGAAGTGATCAAACTCAAGAGGTAAGTTAATCGTTGAAAGTCCTTAAGGTATGTTACTTTGAGGGATTTTCTGTCATACGCGCCACTATGCGCGAAGGGCAAAGTCTTATGAGGATGATGATGATGATGATGATAACGATAAAGGTGATGATGGTGGTGATGATTAATTTACTAGCTGCTGATTGCAAAAAAGATATATTAACTATTCATAGTTGGTTTGAGTTTGTTCTCGGTTCTCTTCCATGCTCTCTCAGGTTCTTCCGAGATACCCCCGGTTTACCCCTCTACTCAAAAACCAAGAATTAAAAATTCTTTTTTGATCCAGGGAGCACATGTACACTTTTTGAAGCAGATCTTAAGAGTCCTTTGATGTCCTTTGTATCCCGTGTATCATTCTATACTTACTGATATTTCTTGTAATTTTTATTGTTATTTCTTAATGTAGAAAGCTGGTTACAGACTTCTGTGAGAATCTTCATAAGAGGGTGTCCCAGTATTCTTTGCAGTCCCAGGTAGTTATTACAAAAAATGCCGTTGCTAATAATTTTTGAACAAATAGGAAAGTGTTCATCTTTCCACAAGATTGGTTTGGAACACTAACATGGCCGCTGTTTCATTGTTTTGGGACACCAATATGGCCGTCGTGACGTCATGTGAAAATGCTCTATAGCTCACTAGCCTTGTTATTTTAAATGTCTTTTTTTTTCCGTTTTTGGATAAAACCTGGTTTTAAAGAATAAAACATGACCCAATGACAGCAGAAATGCAAAACTCCGGGGACATGATTTTGAAGTTGCTTAAAACATTCACAGCACGTGTTTTATCACGTCTAAGAATTTACGCGCTACGTGATGATCTTTTTAAACTCGATTAAACACTGCTGTTCGCGTTTTAAAGGTTAAAAAGCTCAATGTAACTTACAATTGAAATAGCAGGCAAATATCATAATGATGCTTTACGCGCACCTTAAAGTAGCTACAAAAAATGTGAAATGTAGCAAATTTTTTCAAAGTAATTAAAATTTCGTGTAGTTTGAAATGCAGTTTTTCTGATCGGGTCGTTTCCTCCCTTAGATAATAGCCTACTCTGCAAGCCTTTTAAATCTCATGTCTGATTTCCCAACTACAAGGTAAGAGAACTCTTCATTAATATTAAATTGTTGATTTGAAAAACATGATCGCACTTTTTGAGAATAGCCTTCATTTAAACGAAGGTAGTCCACCTTGATAGGAAATCACAGAACAACACCGGCAATCTTATCCTACTCTTATCGCTGAATTTGTTTTTTCTCTTTGCAATGTTATTGAAAAAATTTCTCTTTAACCTAGTTGTCTACCAACACCTTTCTTGATCTCGCGCGTATCCTAGTAACCTCTTTAGCGTTTTTTTCTTCATGGCAGAGATGCGCATTTCGTCATTGGCGAAGAAGATGAAAAGAAGACAGAAGAAGATGACAAAATCAGCTCAGATCCCAAGTATGTGTAATTAATGAATTCCCTAGGCTGGTAGTTTTGTTTCTGACTAGGAGCACTTTTAAAAGGAAAAACTCTTTTTCTTGTTCTTGTTCTCTTTTTGTCACAGGCATTTTACACCAAGACCTCGTAGGCTGCTATCTTCAGACGGAAAGAATTTGCTGAATCTGTGGTTTATCCCTCATTACTCTGAGGTATATATGCCGCCTAAAGTTTTTTCGAAAGCCATCGAGCCAGTTATGGAGTCTTCTTCGTCTGGTATTGTTCAGCTCCCGATTAACTTCATAGTTTAGTCGGTTTCAGTGCTTAAATATCTCCAAACTGAGGTCGTGAGTTCCACATTTGATTTTACTTCGTCTAGGAAGTCTGCTTAAAACAGGTTTAACTATTATGTGGGTGTCGTTCTCTTTCAGATTATCAAAATGTTCCCCAAGATGAAAGTAGATGAAAGAAATGCAGCTCTTAAAGTCATGTTGGTAAGATCTCTCTCGCATCCATGTTTAACGGAGTGAAACTTAAAATTTGCGCATGTTATTTGGATTTTCATTATTCATACCAATTGGGGGATCGTTCTTAGTTGTGATATAGTAATCTTAAATGAAGAAGTTAGTTTCAAGAGAATCTTTAGTGCTGCTTTAGTCAAGGGGGTTGGGGAGGGGTGCAAAACCAATTTGTGTTTTTGAAATTATTTTTAAAAAAGACCCAGATTGTAGTCGTATTTGCGCTTCGAAGAACCAACCTATCAAAAGAAGGTGTTCGTTTGAGGAATTCCTTTGACAAGCCACGCCTTTATAAGGAAAGGTCTTGAGGTCAACCTGGCTTTACCCTTTAGTTAATACGCTAACATGATACATTTTATTTCTCTCTTTCAACAGAAACTAATTTCATCCCTCCACGACATCTGTCAGTACCTGTGTGCGCATGCGCGACTTGGCAGTTCTCATGCTCGATTAGGATCACAGAAACTTGAATTCTCGGGGGTGACCGCTGACTGGGGAGGTACTGAGGGTATAGGTAAGTTGTTAAGGGATGATAGATGGGTCTTCATAGCTCAGTTGGCCACACGTTAGCCACACAGCTCTAACGCAGAGGTCGTGCGTTCAAATCTTGGCCGCGCGGCAAGACAAATTTCCAGGCAAGGCGAAAACTCAGTAGCAACGAACTCAATGGCGTTGTTTTAGTAACAATAAAATGTGCAAATTGCGTGTTTTAAAACGCACCAGAATGCATTTGTTTATTTTTGGGTGAATCTATGACGATCTTTTCCAGGAGCGGAATTGCGAGAGATACAGAAGCAGATCAACCACTTGGAAAACCCACTTGATCCTCAAGAGGTACGTCATAGATTTCAAAGACTCAAATGTTTTGTAAAGTTGAGCTGATTGTCGTGACGCCGTTGGATTGGTCACTGTACCCCTCTTCCATATACAAATAGGAACGATTAAGAAAAGTGAATTTTTTTGCACTTACAGGTAGCAGAATTTCTTGCCAAACGTCGAGATAACATGTTTTTGGAGTTCGATATTTCTATTAGTCATTCAGTGCGGGACACCTTCCTTTCTACCGGAAACGAAGTTGCATACAAGGTGAGAATTTGCCCTTTAAGCCCCGATATCCACATGCAAATTCTCCAGACTGCCCTCCATACATTTCCTTAGGGATTTAGTTGAGTGAATTTGCTAAAAAATCATGAAAGGATTTTCCCTTAAATTGTCATCCTATTCTTTATCATAACCTTTTCACTTGTGTTTGAATTGATATTGTTTGGAGGATATTGATGTTGGTCAATTTTGCGAGTTTAAGGGTTAAGGCGAAGTTACCCACTGAAACGTCCTGCTGAAACTTTTGTGCAATGACTTTGCAAAAGACGTTTCGGGAACCTTTACAACTTGTATTTGAAACGAAACAGAGGGTAACAGTATGCTCTGCTCTGATTGCATTACGTTGTAAGATTAGTTTTAAGCTTTCGATTCTTTTATCTTCTTCAATAGAGCATCACAGAAAACATGCATTTTGCTTTGAAGAACCTTAGCAATCTCCCAAGGTGAGGTATTTGAAGAATGTAGCACACATGTGGCATCTTCATATGTTGTTCAATCAAAGCATGGTTAAGCAAACGAGCAAATATGCTTTAGTTTATCACGTTTTAAACACGGAGCTGAGTGTTTTAGAGTTGAAAAACACGAGCTGTGCGTTTAGTGCGTTTATGGAATGAATTAAACATCTTTCCTTTAGATCTTATCATTTTTCAACAATATTTTGGTTTAATGATCACAATTTCTGCGAAACGTAAAGCTAAAATCTAAGTCGTGTTTTGTAAGAGTTGACGCTCATGTTATTGTAATTCCTTTTGCTTTTTATGAATTAATAACGTGCTTTTTTGTCGTTGTTGTTGTTGTTTGTTTGTTTGTTTCCTAATACAAATTTCTCTTCTTTATTAGTCAATCTTGATGGTAATTCTCTTTCATGGAATTTCGTTTCCTGTTAGGTCGTGTATCTACAGCCCTTTTATATCAGTGCCGGAGCCGTTAGAGCCCAAGGACCAACTGACTAGAAATCTGTATCCCTGGAGATCATTTTCTGACCGGTAAAGTACTTTAAATTAGCTGCACGTTTTCTCTCTCGTTCACACTCCACCCAGGTTTTTAAATTGTTCCCGGAGACCGTAATATATAGGGGCAATAACCCTATGTTTTAGTAAGAGCTTCGATATCAAGCACTGTTACCGACGGAAACGAGGCGGCCGGTCGATTCTACATTATATAAACTTATTCATCTTGTTTGCATTTCCTCTGAGACAGAAAATAATTTCACCGCGGGCTCAACTGTTAAAACAGGTTTTTCAATTCAAATTTCAGGTATGGACCTTTTCCCATGATGTATTGGCCATGGGATCTTATTGGAGAGAACATGCAGCTGTGTTTAGCTGGCTTACGCGATGTGGACAGGTTGGTGGAGATTTATACGTACGACGCATTTGCCCAGCATTTGATGAAGCATCAGAAGGCCATTCGTGCACGTCAAGTCTTTTTCATACGCTCCCAATGCTGCTAACAAAACATTAATTTGTATTTGCTACTCTCGTGATAAGACTTAAGGCTTGCGTGATGGAGTGGATCTGATGTCTGTTTAAAAGTTGACAAGTTAGTTCTGATTGCAGATTGAGTAAACGGGTTTGTACAGTCACTTCTCTCTAAGAAGGACACCTTTAGGATCGACACTAAGATTTCGTCTTGGAGAGATGTCCATCTTAAAGAGAGTCAAATAAAGGGTGTAAAGAAAGCAATGACCAACTTTAGGTGTCCGTTTTACAGAGGTGTCCGTCTTATAGAGGTGTCGGTCTTATCGAGGTGTTTGTGTTATAGAGGTGTCCGTCTTAAAGTGATGTCTGTTAAGAGAGAATCTACTGTACTAATGATAAGGTTTTCTCTTTACTTGTCGTTTACTGTTCATTATATCTACACAACTTGTCAGACTGATCCATTGGAATTATTTTGCACCCTTTCTTGCTCATTTCCTTATCTGATACATTGTCAATTTGAATTTAACGTCCGTCTTTGACGTAAAGGTGATTCTAACTCTCTATAATGATTTTCAGACCAAGCAGCAGTTCTCTCCTCATATTAAGAATAATAAATGAATTACGTGCTGCAACTTTTTCGAACATACTTACGCTAACATACGCCAATCATGATAGGATTCCCATAAAAAAGGGTAGAGATCAGATTGACGAACTTATCCAACGGTTGATCTATTATGCAGGCATGTTGTCAATGGTGAGATACTTGGCGTCTCTCTACTTCTCGAAGACGTTCTTCAAAATGGTCTACCTGACATCTTCACGCAACAATCAGATGACTCAACTCTCAGCACAACAGGACAGCGTTCCCGACCAAGTACGAGCACGTCCCGAAGACCTCCGAGCCGTCACGGCGACACGCACGTCAGTACCAGCGACGATGCTGGCGAAACCGCCGTTGCCGTGGAGACTGGGCTATACGGTGACGTCCCCAAGGGAACAATTTCTTTCAGTACCAATCCCAAAGCGGCCGTCAAATTGATCAACTTATTTTTGCTCGTGTGTTCGCGATTAGAGCTGTTAAAAACGGACTGGGGGTGCAGAAAGCTGGGCGTGAATGAGATATTCTCTTCTAAGCTTTACAGAACATTGTGGTGAGTCGTGAGTTGAAGTAAAAACGAAAGCATAAAATCTTATGTGTTCTTGACTTCACCTTCGTGGTAGTCTTCATTCTTGATAGAGTGTAGCGCCTAAACCAGCCAAAACCTTCCGTGATAACTTCATATTTTTTTGTTCCCTCTTTACGTCGTTAAATCTCCTTTCTTTTGTTTATATTTCAATTATCGTGTTCCACTATTACTGCGTTTGTTTGTTTTTGCCGAACGGTTGTACTGAGACCCTTTTTGGTAAATTGTTGAGCTCGGTAGTCATTGCACAAGTAGGTGGAATATAATTGTCCAAGAGTAGTAGTACTAAATAGGACTATTGTGGACAGAGAACGATGTTTCGACTCTGATTATTGACCTGATTAGTAAATTAAGTGGCGATTTTTGTTGACTGACATTAAAACTGTGATTTCATTGGCTTTAAGCGCCTCATAAGCGTCTCCAGGGGCCTGTCGCGTAGAAGTGGGTTTCTACTCAATGGCACTTTGCGTTTTATCTGATAAGGTTTTTTTCATCTTTTGAACTTTCTTTTTCATCTTAGCAAAATTTACAAGATTGAGATTCTACAGCCAGTTTATCAACAAATTGCAGTTAGAATGGGACAGGTAGGTTTACTTTACTCATACAACAAGCGATCGAACACTCCAGAACAAGAAATCACACATTCCAGAGCAAGTAATCGCACTTTCTAGAACAAGCTAGACATCAGTTTAGTAGCAGCATTGTCGTTGTGAACGGCTGCAATCAACGTTTGAACTCAATGTGTCAGTTGAATGTCCCAACAATGTAAACGACGGACAAAGCGACGTTTGCCTGTATATCTCAAGAACCATCCTATTTCAACTTTTCACAGATTACATTGTGAACGACAGACAGTATCTGTGCTGTTTGGTACTAAAACCTTTCCCTACCCCACAGGGTCAAGAGTATGCCGCACTTGGTGCCCTTGTGAATGACGATGAGCCCCTCTCCTCTCCCCCTGGATCGACAGAAATGGAGCTTAAAGTGAAACAGGTTTGTTCAACTTGCTAGATTTACCATCGCATGCGGACTTAAGAGCAAATTGGGTGCAAGATTACGAAGTTTCGATTATTTATAACTGTGTGCAGTTTTCGCCTCTTTGCTTGTTTGAGGAAATTCCGTAACGCAGAGACTTTTTGAGGTCCCCCTGGCATAAAAATTTATTTATTTCTAAATAAACTCATATCGTTTGAATTGATTTTTTCAGCTCATACGACTGCTGGAAAACTTAGAATGCACAATGATATATGACGTCATCAGGAGGATATCCCGTGAGCACACTCTGGTTGTGTCTGAAAGAGGAAGAGACGATGCCACTTTGCCGACCGATCTATGGAAGAAACCGGTCAGTCAATCAGCTCGCACAATTTGAAAGTAATATGGGTATGTTAGAGATGCATGACGATGGTGACTTTGGAGGGTTGAAGTAAAGCCTTCATGCATTGTTGTTCTTGAATCAAGCTGAAGCCAGCTTAATTAAGATTTAGGTTTTTAAGCCTGTGTACATTGTATTTGGGAAATAAGCAGTGGTGACAGAGTGGTGAGCAATTCGCCAACTTAATCACGACTGTCTTCTAAATGAAAAATATTGTTGTTCTTTGTGTTCACAGGTCATGAAAGAGAACTGCACCATAGCCAAACCTCATCTGGTGGAAAATTTTATTCAGGATCTGATGTCGGAACACACGAATAAGGGCGACAATGTGACATTTACTAAGGTTTGCTAGCATTCGTTTCTTATTTTTAGCTCATTCCTTCCTTCTTCAACCTATCTCTTTCTTTTTGTGTTTGCCCATCTGCTCTCATTGTCCATCGTCCATCATGCAGCCGGTCAGGCTATCTGTCATTTTCGTCTTTGTCTTTTTGCCGAAGCATCCTTCCAATTAATTTATTTCTTCACTTATTCGTCCGTCGGGCCATCCATTATTTTTTCACCCAAGACTTGCATTCCATTTATTTTTCCATCCATTTATTCACTTTTAGCCAGTCGGCGATATAAGTGGTGTAGTAGGAATGAAATTTTCCTTTCCATTAATTTGCGCTAGAATACATGAATACATAGGGTCGTGAAAACGTCTTGCCTCATCACCTTGGACGCGTTGTCCAAGTCATCGATTCGCTTTTCAATCAAACTGTTATTCTGTCGCTTCCTATGTGTTTTTTGATACGACATAACCTGTATGAGCAAGGAAGGTATCAACATTCCTTTGATTTAATCTATTTCATTTTCACCGTCGTTTTTAGGATCATTTGGACAAATGCCTGGTAAAGCTTGCTTCTGAAACAATGTTAAGGGAGAGAAATTGTTTTGAGAGGTAACTTTGCAATGTAAAATATTTTAATGCCTCTTTTTGTGGCTCTGGAGATCGACTGGATGTTGATGTTGTTGTCTTAAATTGACAGAATCTACGAAGTCATGCAAATTGGAAATCGTGTTAGGAAAGAACCAGGCAGCAAGGGAGTAGAGTAGCCACGTTTAGCTTAGAAAGGTAGCTAGAAGTTCTTCTACTTAAAAGCAATAATATTCAGTGTACTCAGTTTTGATTAGAACAGGTAAAGGGAAGCAAATACGAACTGAAAATGAATTAAGGCAATCAAAAGGTGCAGGAGATTATATGGCTGGGATAATTGGGTCAAATTTTAAAAAGCAATTATAGACAGTGTACTCAGTTTTGATTAGAACAGCTAAAGGTTAAACAAGTACGAACTGTTAATTAAGGCACTGGTGCTCTCTTGGAAGTAAGGCCCATTTTTAATAAGTTAGCATTTTCATGACGAGAAACGGGTTCAAGTTGTTCGTCTTTTTTTCCAAAAGCGGAGCTTCGAAGTGTAAAGAAGAGTAGTGTAGCCATTTTAAAAGAGTCCAAGAGTAGTTGACAATTCAGTAGAGTGGAAATCATGCCAGGAAAGCACAGTGTCAGTTTCTTAGTGAAACAAGTCATTAATACCGGGATAGCTGGTAAGCGTGTAGGTTATAGGGAGCCAATCAAAAATATAGACTATGAACTGCAAGCTAGTCGTGCCAGCAACACGCCATTTGACAGTTGCTATTAGTAAGTACAAAGTCTGATAAGAAATTAATCTTTACATTATTATGCAAATAAAGTTTTAAAAGTTAAGCTCTTGGCCTTATGTTTGATAATTTTTTTTATTTTTGTCCAATTTTCTTTAGCTACGCAATGTACTACGAGAACCTGTTGCGTCATCAGCATCAACTGTTATATATTAAAGAGCAGGTAGGAAAAAAGCCGAAATCAATGCCTCAGTTTTGCTTAGTTAAGTTCAGCAATTCGGAACTCCTTAAGAAATTCTAGAATTAACTTTACCCACTCACGACCGCGTTTCAACCTGAAACTCTTATAACAGTGTTCTTCTGGAAAGCGAAATAAAAACAAGTGTTGAAACGGTTGATACCATTGCCTAAAGTGATCCAGAATTCTTCTAATTCTAAACTCGTGTGCATAGGAAATCAAGCAACATTTGGACACAATCGACGCAAACAGCTCGGCAACTATCGTGGATGTACATTGTCAGCTGGCAGATCGCAGTCATGAACAACTTCTTGGTGAGTAAGGACGAAATCGTCGCCTAGCTTTTTACATCCGTGCATGAAAATTCCCTACCCCTAACTCTAACAGTAGAATGGTAAGATTTTTTCCTGATCTTTCTTGTAGAAATTACGGCTCTCCGTGCGAAAATTGCCGAGATGAGAGAATCTCTTATGAATCAGGTAAAACTCTGTCAAGTTGTTAGTTATTGCTTTTACTCATGTGAACCCGCTGGGAAAAAAAGTTAATCAGCCTGCGTAGCAAGCGTTTCCGCGCGAGCTCCTCCAGAATGTTGGGACGAGAGCAAAAGTCGCGCAATACCTTGATTGGAAAGGTCTCAAAAGTGTATGCAGGTGTATGGCATTGAAACTAATCGATCTGGTTCTTCTTCGTTTCAGGAGAAGGAACTGCGAGAGCGAGTAAAAAGTGACTTCGCTTCCCTTGTTCAAGAATTGTTTACGAACTGCTTTTCCATGAAGAACCGCTTCGAAGAATTCAGGTAAAATGCTAATAGCAAACAAGTTAGATTATTTGGAAATAACATTAGCATAGTTGATCCCCATTATGTGCGAGGCAGTGATAGCATAAAGCATGATAGCACAATGGACACTTTTCCATTTATTTACAAGTGACCTCTTGTTGTTATTTGTGGTATGCCGTATTGCAAATTCATCCAAGGTTCTTATTCAACCATTCATTCGTTAATTCATTCTTTTTCTGATTTATGTACTCCTCTTTTTACTTGAAGGCTGTTCTTACATGATGACGTCCATGAAGGTTTGAGTGATATTCGTCGAAAAGCCGTGGAAGACATGAAGAAACTGAGGGAAAAGTCTGGGACCCTCAAAGGTTATTATTGTCCTTCGCTTGCTTGATGTAGTTTCGATTAATATCATTGATTTGTTTTCGGTACTGTCAATTGGACAAGAACACTCATAAACTCAAAACCTGCAGCCAAGAAACAAGGAAACTTCTCTTGTGTTACAAACCCTGCCTCTTGAATGCTGCACTGAAGAGACTAGTTGCGGAAAGTCTTTTCTGATCGCACTTTCCCAATCTATCTTCACTGTCGTTGCTAAGACGTGTTTTTCTTGTTACGGAAATCGTTGTTGGCTGGCTTTTGTGTTGAGGTTTGGGAATCAAACTTTTGTATTACGTCATTTGGCAATTGCATCCGTCTGCAACACCAGGAGGCAACTACCATTTTTCCAGTCTAGCTTTAACTTTGGGTAGCTTTTAAGCTTTGGTTAGTTTTTGGGTGACTGAAGGCAGTAGCCTCAGTTAATTTTTGTTTTGGAAAAGACAAATACAAATTTTTACTTTCATTCTTTCAACAGAGGAAAGTGAGGCCGCATCAAAGCAAGTTTTAGCCAAATCGGAACAGATAAGAAGATTCCAAGAAGAAAACAAGCATCTTGGACAACTGGTCAGTCCTGTGTAGAGGACTAATTTTGTTATTGGATTGTGAAAATATTACCATCATAGCGGGGGGGGGAGGGTGGCAGTTTTTCGGGGAAGAAATAAGCCTAGTACTTACGCTTTGACCTCAAATGTACTCCTCAAGGAAATAATAGAGAGATTAAAAAAGCTGCACGTATAGGTTGAACGGCAAACGTCAGATTCGAGTAGAGAAATTCTCAAAATAGAAAATGAGCAAATAAAAACGGTTCAAAACAATTCTTATGGATAAAAAATTGCGTAAAACTACTAATTTATGTGTAGAAATAATGAACAGTAAACGATAAGTAAAGTGGAAACTTAGAACCATGTTTCCTGAATTGTGACTGATAGAGTTCGTCTGTTCTGTTTTTTTGTTTGTTTCTTTAGTTCCTAAAGATAAAGACTATGAACAACTGGAAGCGGACTCGACTCTTTATCCGGTACCACGACTCGGTAAGATCGTTGTTAACTCGTCCATTCCCAGAGTCAATAATGGACACAAAACAAGAACGTACAACATTCCAATCGGTTAACGAAATTATGTGGCTTTTCACATTCAAATAAAACGTCTTCAAAAGCGTCCCTTGTTTGCTTTGCTTTTTGCGTTAACTGGTGTGCATATATATCCCAACTTTTTGTAGTCGTCAAGTCAGCAACGACCATAGACACTCACTTGATATACTCGATGTTTTGGTTATTTCCTAAGGTTGAGGGATTGCGAGACGAGGCAGATAGAGCCAAAAGGGAATGTCTTGAAGTAAAGAAGATTGCAGAAGAAAAGGAAGTGCTTTTTAAGCAGGAACAGTCGGCTCTAAGGAAGGTAAGTGACAACTAATTTCTGGTAAATTTTAGCAGGATGTTCGGCAGTGTAGTCTCCTTAGATTCAACACGAGACGATTTTTGCAACGACGATTTTAAGGGTAACAATGTTGGAACGATGTTGTAAAAATTCGAAACAATCTCGGGACAATGTTCGTGAATGTCAACTGAATAACAATATTTCGGACTCAAAACCTATGTTGTTACCGAAGTTCTGCCCTGGAATAGCCATAGCATTACTAGTCCTTTCTTTTCTACCGAGGTGCCTCTTTTACCACTGCGGTCGCTAAAACGTGGGGAAAAGCTGGGAAGAGGCGCGCGGGGAATCAAGGGAAGGAGAAAGGGCAGCTTCCCCCATCGTCCTCCACGCTCTCACTTTACTAAGTTACTGAAATGAGCCTCTGCGAGGGAGCTTTTCCAGCCCGTATTCCACATTGTAATGTTATAACTAATCTTCTCATTTCAGGCCCTTTCAGAAGTAGAGCGTGAGTGCCAGAAACTACGCAAGAAGCTACAATATGAGGTAATCTCGCCTCTCTGTTTCGATTTAGATTGATTAGATATAGTTGACATATAATCGCTGAAAAGACATTTAGCAAACACGCATAGCCTTTTAAACTTGGAGTGTATTTTCTCTTTCTTTTTTTTTATCAGCAAAAGACCAAACTCCAGAAAATGCACGCTCAAATGCAGGAAGCTAACAGCATGAGGCAGCTAGAGTTGGCCAAGTCTACGAACATCGATAAACTGGTCAGTGAATTTTTGTATTTTAATCAACATTTGTTTGTCATTCTTTAACATTTAAAACTGTTTACAAAGGAGCATTGGTGAGGGTGGGGGTGAGAGTGGGGTTGAGGTAGAGATGAGGGTGGCGGGGTGGGGGGTTGAGGTAGAGGTGAGGGTGGGGATGAGGGTAAGGCTGGGGTTGGGGGTAGGGGTTAGGAAATAAATAAATATATGGCCTGATCTCAAAGGCTTTCGCCAGTCTTGAAAACCTCATAACTGAAACTTTAGAAAACTCATTAGTATTCTTTCTGTTTTTAGATCTCAGATCTAGAGGAGAAAGAACTACAGCTTCGCCTTCTTACTCGTAAGCACAAATTAAATATCATTATATTTCTTTACGAGAATAAGACCGTACCCAGTAAAACCGGCATAGCTGAAAGTCCAAAATAAAGGTTTCGCGGATTATAACGATTGTCAGTCACGTTCGTTTCAAGTTCACACGTTATGACTGATCGACGTACGAGGAAAGCTTCTGGTGGTTAGATGTTTGAAAATGATCATTTGAACACTATTGTCCTGTAATAACTAACTGCTAACTAGCTAACCAGAATATAGGTTGTCGAGCTTTAGAACCATTGAATTCAATTAGCTATGATAAGACTAATAATAAAAAACAAAACTTTTGTTGATAGAAATGTGGTAGTGAATTTTAAGCCTGGTAAATGCATGAGAAAGACGTTTTTCAGTCAGTAACGCAAGTGGCTGGTAAGAGAAAATCCGAGTATTGCCAACAGGAGTGGAACCTATGATCTACTGAAAAACGTCTTAATTTTGTTGTTGGTTTTTTTTTCCACAGAAAATCTGGACAGAGATCAAAGGAGAAATCTCTTCGCACAAGAGCAGTCCAAAAAGGTACAACAACTTCGCATTACCTTGAATTGGCGTGAAAGAAAATCTGAACAAGAGAATCCTCTCTCGTTCTTCAAATGTGTTCGTGCCATCATGACAACCGTTTCTTCGTTTATCACCTAAACCATCTATTCAATCCTTGTCTGAATGTTATTTTAAACTTCTGACACAAATTCTTTTCAGGCCTTGAAGCAAATGATGTTGCAACTGGATCATGAACGGCATCTAAAACTCGATGCTTTTGAGCGGGTCGAAGATCTACAAAGACAGGTAATAGGCCATTTTCAAGTTCCAAATAATCTCACTTTTCAAACGGCGAGGCTAAATGCAAAACCTTTCTTTGGGAAAATGAGTGTTATTGGCAAGAAAATGCAAACTCATTTTCATTTCAATTGCTTCGAACTTAGCCTCGCTTTGAAACAGAGGCTTGGGGCAACTCCCAATGGCTTATTCTTTTGTGAACTAACAATGCTTTTACGAACTCCGTCTGGTGCTTTCGCAATGTCATCATATAGGGCTTTTTTATGGTAGGTTTGTCTAACTTACCAGTAAGTATATTCTAAGTACGTTTTGGACCCGACATTTGTCATGCTTTTCTCACCTCCTCTACTTAATTTACCCTTGGTATGTTATCACACTGCCCATCGCAAAGTGGTATCGGTGCAACGTGTAAAACCATTTTACTACTAAAGTATAGATTTTTGCATTATTGCGGGCGACCAGAAGAGCCTGCAATCCTAATCTCCAGGTTAAATTCGCGCATGCACGGCTCATATGTAGTCAGCATTCGTTTGGGCTTCCACTAAGAATGATTGAAATGCATAGACCTCAATCTGGTCACTCGCATCTTCGCCATGCACTCCCTAACCCTTGGTTGGTACTAGTTTATATATTTTTCGCCTGAATTTGTTTTACTTCAGATCTATGAATATGAGCAGCATCTGACCAGTGGTCTATCAAGGCCTGGTTCCGGCGCAGGTAAATTATATACATAAGTGACGCGGTTTGAAGTCCGTTAAAACCAATTTATACATGCAGTTGTCAGTTGTTATAGTAGCCAGTCTCCTTGGGCGACGGTAGAACGCCGAGAGAGAAGAACTGTGGGAAATATCTCAAAAAATGTCCTGTCGACTAGCAATAGCTTTACGTTAATAGAAAACGCGGGAAGAGAGTGACTCCCCCATCCCTCATTTTTCTCTTGTTTTCGTCGGTTTAGTGTCACAGAACAAGTAAAAGCTAGGAACCGTTAAGTATTGTAGTGGGAACTTACTAGTTCCTTTTTTTAATGCAATGGCTAGCATCTCAACATTTTGCAATCTTGAGAAGAAATATTTGAAGAAATCCAATTGGTTAACCAGAGGCAGGCGTTTATGGGCTGACTTCTTCTTAAGAAACGTACTAAACAGAAAGCTTTACTAGCAAGCGCCATCTTGTTTTCATTTCATTTCAGATCGCTCAATCGCCAACTAATTATGCTGCAAAGAAAGAAAATTTAGAGCAAATTGTACTTTTTAGCTGATGTTTTCAGTTTTTCAAGGGGTTTGATTATTACTACTTTTAACTCCGGGTTATTTCTCATAGGTTCGAGATCCGCTTCTCGTACGGACAAGCGCCCCTCATCGTCATACAGGACGGTACCTGAAAGCTTCGCGGCATCTCCTTTGTTTGTACCCTCCGTGACTGCCCGTCAAACAAAACCAGTGAATGTTGTCAGTCCCCTCGGGGGAGGTGTGTGGCCTCCGCCTGTCATGTTTCCAACGCGACAAGCTACCACACCAGACCCTGGTAAGTTGGAACAATTATTCGAGTGGTGAGGGGTGGGGATCAGTGTTCCTCCCTTTTAATCCAAAGTCCAACAAATTGTTGGCCAACATTTTCATCAGTTATTGCTAAGAGAAGGTTAAAGTTATTTTATTTTAAAAATAATGTTATTTGTTTTCTCTTACTATCTACAGGAGTAAGTTCATCGTATTCGCCGCCTCCCAAAATCCAACGACCGAAAACGGTAAGTGTGTGGTGATTATTAAACTTCATGAACCTTTAAGTTTTTGTTTTTGTTTTCCTTTTTTCACCTCACAGACATCCTAGCGATACCCATAGGAAACAGGGATCATTATACGTTTCTGGGAAACTGCCCACCTATGATCCGGAAAGAGTATCCAAAGCAAAACATTACGTTGTGCCTTTTCTTTTGAACTTAAACGTCCAAATGTTAGCTACAACGTCTCTAGTCATGGTTGACTTGCACTCTTTCTGGTTAAATTTTAAACTAAGGATGACTAACTCTCAAATACGCCCCTACCTTTGCTCTGTTATCCTCTCCAACGACGACGGCAGCAACAGCAACGTCAAAAAAACAAATGTTTGCAAAACAACAGCTCTGCACGCACGCACGTGCACCATGCTTTTTACATTTCCTTGACGTCACTGCACGACTACCACGTGAGACTTCCTCATGCGACGTTTGTACACGACGAAGAATTTCCTTTTTCTTTTTGAACCTGGCAGTACGGTCCTTCCAAATTCTACTCCGGGAAAAAATCACCCCCGTTTGACAAACTGAGCAGGTCTAATTGCAATAAAGTTTAAAAAACGCGAATTGTTTTTCATACCGACGTTTTCACTGCCGTTGTCGTCAAGGTTGTTTAAGCTCGCTATTTTTAGAGGAGAAAAGTTATCCAACCCTCTTTTAAAACTTTTTTTCCTCTCTCACCTATTTCCTCGCTAGTAAATTGATAATTGACAGACTGTACTGTTACACCTTACCATGTCCCCTTATCAAAGTATGGTATAGTATTAGAGTCTATAGAGAATTGACTATTGATACTTCCTATAGCACAATTTACCATTTGTGTATGTACCTTAAATTGAATTTGTTTGTTGAATTGTTTTATATACACAGATGAGGATATCTAAATAAAGTTGTTGCCGATTGAATTTTGACACGTACATAGAATTTCCTTGATTCTCTTTGTACTAACTAGACTTATTTTGTTTTGTGTTTTAGCATACCGGTCGTCTGAGGGGAAAAATAACGGACAGTCTCCTGGGAGATCTTGAGCCAGACGAAGTCCCTGAAACCAGACTTCCCCCAAGAGTTTAACTTAACACTTTTTTATATGCAATGGAAAAAACATCACTTCTGAAAACATTTTAGCTTCATGTACCACCACCACAAAATAATGTGGTACCAAAGAAAAGTTTTAAAACAAGTCCGCCCAGGGGTCAATTTAATAAAACTTTTACAAGTGTAATTCACAACTGTAGCTATTGTTTTCAGCATCTTCAATAAATAAAGGCAACAGCTGTAAATTACACCTGTAAAAGTTTTATTAAATTGACCCCAGAAAAAGTTCCTTGGACATACGAGCAAGGCGTTTTCAAGTTCAGCCTGTTACGTGGGAAAACATAAACCACGAATTTCTGTCATCTCTAAGAAGTTTTATCAAGCCCTGACTCAACACAGGTAGTTATTGTTAGCCAACACTGGACTACTGTCTGTAAAATAACTTGTACAATGTTTTACAGTTTGTAAAAATTCACAGAATTTGGTATTTATGTGTATTTTGGGAATAAAGTGCCGTTTTGCACATACTTTTTCTTGTCATGAAGTTGGTGCCGAGCACTTTGATCTGGACTATCTGGAAACAGATTACCTCCGGAGACGTTTTTTTCTACGCATTTACTTTCAATTGCCAAAAAAACTAGGCAATTCCCACCATCTCTTTTGACTCTTACAAGAGGCAAAAAGTTTTGCTTTTCCTTGTCTCTACCGACACCATACAGCTCCTTTCCAAGGAGAACTATTATTCTCATAGGTGCCTTATGCTTCTGAAACGTAGATAACTTCGGCCGCTTGATCCTCCTCTCTAACTTTGTTATTGTTATCCAATAACCGACATTAATTAAAAAAATATAATTACATTAATTTCTGGTACGTTTTTTGGTTTACAATGAGCTCTTCCATCTCCTGTCCTTGTCCGATTGAATGGAAGCTGAAAGCAAGGCGAAAATTAAAATATATTCAGTAAATGTTTATATGCAATACAGGTATGCCAAGTCTATCTGGAATTGCATGTATAATGGTGATAGCATAAAACACATAACATCCAATCTTCATCTAACCAGGAAACAATAATGGTTAAGCTCTGACTTGAGATATGTCTCTCAAACAAAATGATGTTTTTACCATTACACAAAATCTCTTTGGTAACATTTTTGCATGACTAGTTCTATTTTATTTCTTCAGATAAACAAAAAATATCATTTTTTGAAAACTTTTGCTCTTCATGGCCACTCTAATTCATAGTTTAAGTACTTACACACTCGTCCTTCTTTCTCAAGTTTTGTCAGATGATGGTTTACATTGTTCTCAGCTGCTCTATGTAAGTGCCATGGAGTGTCCTGAAACATCAATGAATGAAAGTGATTTGTCTCTTTCATCACAATATCCAGCATGAAATTAATAATATCATCATTGTGATTTAAGAACTACTTTGAAAAATCTTGCACCAAAATCAGCAAAGGCAGGCCCCTTTAATTTCAATACTTCATGATTGTTTATATACAGTGTATCTATTTACAATAAACAAAAAGTAACAATGATTTATTTCCGGCAACCAGAGGAGCCAGAGATCCTAATATCCACATTGCTATTAGGCATCACGGCACATTGACTATATAGCCACCATTCACTTGGACTTCCACTAAGAATTAGCCTGAAATTCATCCGATTGCTTCGAGTCATTTTCTCCTCTCAACATACTGAATCGACCGGCTGTTAATGCCGTCCAGTGACGTCACTCACTACCCGAAAACCGGGTAGTGATTTTGATTGGTTGATTGTCTAAACATTCGCATAATTATGTATAATTGTGAAAAATTTTAGCGGGATTGTCGCATCCCCGGCATTCTTTCATTTAGTTCAAACATTTCGATAAGCTTAATCTTTATCTTAAACAGCAAAATTACCCTTGTCCTCGAAACTGAAATGCTAAATTGAACGGCGAATGAAGAATCATTGCGGAGAGTCGGTAGGTTTTTCATTTAGAGCCACTTTGTGGTTTCGGCGGCTGGTAATTTTGTTTACGTGAAGTAGTTTTTTGAGATCAATGTTATAATTCGACCTTCTTGCTATTTTTACCATCAAGTGTAATGATCCTGTTAGCTTTTCTTTCTTGAACTAAGTGTTCCGTGTGTGTTTATTTCATTTGCATGATTGCGACCGAGTTTGATCATAGAATTTAGTACAACCAGTTCATAGCTGTACTGCATGCAGTTGATAGTTTGAGCGTTAAACATGAATAACAATCGAAAAAAATAAAGCAGTTCTGTATCATGCAGACATTTCCAAACGATATTTCTCGGTTTGCCACTTGAAAATCGTGTTTTACTTTTTGCATGAATTAAAGCAAAGGTCAAGGAGTAGTGATGTCACTGGACGGCATTAATGGCCGATCGATTCAGACGTTACTGAGGGAGTAATAACGACTCGAAGTAATCAGATGAAATTCAGGCTAACTAAGAATGAAAAGTGTATAGAACGCAATCTGGACATGCGTATGTGAACCTTCCATCACATGAAACTTATGCAAAGCACAGAACTGGACCAAGAGCCTTTTGACCTTTGAATGACCACACTAGCCAGTACACTTTTCTTTCCGTTCTTTTCAAAAAGATCGGCGAGCACGGAAGCAAAGCCCTACCCTTGTGCTGGTGGTCGATAAATCCCCTGCAGTTTTTATTTTTTATCACATGTGGTTGATGGACTTTGAAGAGAAAATAGAGGGTCTGTGAACAGGCTACACCCACACTCCCTTACTTCTTAATTCATTATTACGGTAGTTACTAGTTCTTACGGTGTAAACTTTCTTGACAATGTCCATTGCAGTTACTGCATCATTGGGATCTTTTTCTAGGGCTTCAAGTATCTGAAAGAATAAAAGAATTACGCTTTACTTGTAGCATGTACTGTATCATGCATTAATTAACAGTTAATGAATGAGGCTGAGTATCTTATGAAGAATTATGGAGATCGAGAAGGGTGTTATGGCCTCGACGGATAATACCCTCCGAGATCTCCATAATTCTTCATATGATACAAAAGCCAAATTTAATAATTGTTTTATTATTCATTCAAAATAATTCCTAGTTTAAAAACATACACCCACGTAGCTAAAACATGCTTACCTCCATCGATCCATCGATGTTCAGTTCATCTTTGATAGTGTATGTTTAGGTTTGTCCAGCTCCACAAATATTCTCCAAATAGCAGATGTCGCTCTCCGAGTTGTCTTCTTGCTGTTTTTGCCATGTTTTAGCTATTATTTCGCCTAGTTCCAGCTGTAGTTCTTACTCTTGAAACGATTGAAATGTCTGCCTTTTTTTTCGCAACCAAAACAACTCAAATTCCTCCCCAGGTCTTCTCGTTAATGGTGCCTTAACCTGTAGCGGGCTGCATTTTTGACGCCATTTCCTCGTTAAACACAAAATTCTTCCAAATTTGGTCATCAGTGACTGGTTATGGTGAATTATGCGTGTGCTTTTAGCCAATCAGAATTGGGGAAATATTTTGAATGAATAATAATACTTTTAGCCAAGTCTCATCCACGCTAAAAATTTTGAACTTTAAAATAATAAATATATTTCAAGCAAATTACATGTAACCCACCTGTTTTTCTCTTAAGTTTCTATGTTCAATGTATTCAGTGATTTTTGAAACAGCTTCTTGTATAACAGGCCCATGTCCAGGATAAATCAGATGTGGAGACAAGTTTAAGATGGCTTGCAAAGATTTCATATATGTAAAGAGATCTTCAAACACCTGAAAAAAAAATCAAATAGCTGCTTTCACCATACAAAAATGACACTGTGTAATAAAATGAAAAACTAATCTGTGTAGCTGAAATAGGTTTCCTGCCTTTAAAAATGATAAAAAATCAAGAAAATCTCTGAAAATCTTCAGGAGATACATGTAAGGCTTTTTCTTTTTGGTGTCCACGTTGTTTTGTTGTTCAGAAAATTCATCACATCTTTGTTACTTACCATGACACATCTTTTGGCAGCGACAAGAACTCTGAACAACAAATTAAACAAAACCAAGTTCATTCAGCAATGTTTTAAAAGGCAGGAGTTTGAACATCACAACTAAAATATGACCACTCATGTTACATACAAAAAATATGCCACTTGGTTCCCAGGTGTGGTGGTTGTATCAATTCTACGAGTGCATTAGTACCATCAGTCAAACACTCCCCTCCATATATTATAACTATCCACTTTTTCAACTGGCACTGGCAAATAACATGTCTAAGAACAACTTCCAATCCCCTGCAACACCCAACTTTACTTTATGTCTAATTCCTTTTTCCTAAAAAAAATACCTACAGCAGTTCCCTGGCCTAAGATGCAATCTCCAGAAAAGACAGCATTTTCTTCCTTGAGGTAAAGAATCATATGATCTGTAGTATGACCAGGTGTGTGGTAAACCTTCAGTGTAGCTCCTTCTGTCGTAATTTCATCTCCATCCTTAAGAAAGTTATATTTATGTGCAGCTGTATGGCCACCAATCTCTTCCAATACACCCTCCTGTGGCAGTTTTGAAATTCTCACATTGCCTGTAATTTGAATCACCATTTGTTAGTATAGTATTATATTATGATTAAGTATAATTATTATAAATAAGTATAATTATTATAACTACTCAAGTATAATTACCTGCATCTCCAAGGCCTTTAACAACATCAAGGATACCTCCAATATGATCTGGGTGCCAATGTGTCACAAGAATTTCTTGAATAGTGGTGTGATTATTAGTTAATACTTCTTTGAGATGTGCTATATATTCACCTGAACCCCCACTTCCAGTATCAATCAAAATGCGGCTAGAGGTGATGACAAATGAACAGATCATGTGAGAAAATACAAAAGAGACAATAAAAACAATAATTAATTTTTAAAGTAATCTAGGGGTGCGTTCCTTAGCTTTGAGATGATCCGGATCAGGATCAGTGATCTGTTATCACTCGGATCATAGTAAATCAGTTGAGCTGACCAATCCACTCTGGACAAGGATTCATCGGTTCAAAGATCTACCATGATCCGAGTGATCTCGGATCACTGATCCTGATCTGGATCATCCCAAAGGAACGCACCCTAGATATTCAATAGTTGACAATGAGGGTGAGATTTGATTTGCACATCCCTCTTCCTAAAGTCTCTTCTAAGCTATCTATATTGTATTTTGAGTTGATGTCAATCAAGTATCAAAGGTTAAGTAATTAGTGACCGACAATAAAGTATCCGTGCGAACCTGGTATTCCTGTGCACAGGAATCTAACTCTTGTGTAAAAAGTTGCTAGCGTCCCCCTAAATTTGTCTTCCACCTTATTCTATCTCATCATAAATTTTATCACCACACGACAAGCGAACACTAGCACCGTCTCAATATTGATGACTATAATCTAACCTTCCGCTTATAAGTTACATTTGATCTGTGTAGGAGCTTTTAAAACTATCAGCTGACTTTGGATCTTACAAGATTTCTTACCTTTTTCCAGTGCCTACGAGGTAAGTATTCGTGCCCTGAAGAGTCATAGGGCTGGGGTTACATCCAAGAATACGTATTATACGCGGAGAAAGCTGTTCGATGGCTGGTAAATGCACAAGATTGCCAGCAAATCCCGTGTAGCTCGCAACCAGCGACGCCATTTTGTTCCCCATTTTCGTGTCTCATGGGTGCATCCGCTGCGCGCTCGCGGTTTCAGTACCCTTGTTGCTATGCAGCAAGTTACCAAAGCGTGCTTAGAGACGATTCATTCGACTGAACAACAATCCACTCATCTGCAAACATGGAAAGCTCTACACAAGAGAAAAGCAAACAAAACCAGGCTGGAGCCGTTGAACAAGACAATATGGCAGCAGAAAGTAAGTTAGAAAGTAAAGCTTGCTCTTCGTCACATTTAGGTTGATCGAAGTTAGAAACTGTTTTGCTCTCTTTCAGCTATGTCAAGATTTGACACCTTGTCTCGACCCAAACCGGTACCAGTTGGCTTCATCGAGGACAGGTCGGTCGTTAGCTATGTCTTCCATGGTAACCAAACGTGTTTTTTAGTAAATTCGCTTGAAAATTTTGACTTCTTGTACTCGGCTTTGTACTTTGGTGTCCATCAAAACAAAATAGGATGCAGTGCAACATTGCACGTTTCGAGTTCGATAATGTTCTTGACCAATTTTGACAGAGGTTTCATTTGTTTGATACAATTACAATCAAAGATTTGTAAATGTATCTATAGCTTTCTTTGATCTTGACTGGGAACTAAGAATCGAAGGGCAAAGTATACGACTTTGGAGTCAATCATATCATGTTGAAACGTCAACAAAAGAGAATTAACGGAAACATGCTGGGGAATATTTTGCAAGGGAACAAAATTCCATACATGACTGTGGCCTACTATGTTGTATTATATTTCAGGCGATCAGTTTACTGGGACAACGATTTAGCCAAGGATTGGGACAACATTGAACCAACTAAAAACGGTACTAAAATAACTGTATTCCTCTTTATCAAATGATTTAAATTAGCATGCTTTTTATTGTTTTGGTGCTTATTGCTTAAGGTAATTTAAATTATTCATGTTGACTTAAATAATTGAGTACCTCGAGCTGTAAGAGGTCTAAAACATCTCTTCATGTTTGATACTAGTGTAATTATAGCAGCTGCGGTCAGCTATGTTAAAAGAAATTCAGCCTTTTATTCTTGAGTATATGCATAATAGCATATGAAGACCCAAAATGTGTTTATAATAAGGGTCATAAAATATGGGCACGTATTGGATAATAGGATGTCATATAAACAGGAAGACATTAAGAGAAACCACAACTTTTAGAATTAATATTAATGATGTTTGGACCCTTCAAAAGTGGGTTCCCTATTTTTTCACGATTGCTTTTGTATATTGAACAGTGTTAACAGAAAGACAGGCCCAGCTCGTGTACAGCAAGCAGCTTCACAAAGATTATGTTGGAGACAGGTACTGATTATAAAATTGATGATTTATCATAAAAATTAAAGGATTGATGGTAACCCTCTGCCTTGTGCATATTAAGTGCATCAGTCTTTCCAGAGGGGAGGGGGGCATTACTCCTTGGGATTCTTGATGAGGAAGCACCGCACAGTTCTTTAAATCCTGACCCTATTTCAGACCAAAAAATGGCATTTTTTACACCCGTTTTCATACCTGGTCTCGTAGAAATTATGTTATCATTACTTAGATTTGAATGCCAAGAAAAACATTTCTTAAAGTGCATTTTGAATTCGAATGTTATTCTGTCTGTCTTATTTATTTGGGATCAAAACAACAAATATGTTCATACACTCACATAGTTCCCTCAAAAACCATACCACATTCCATACCAAAATAGGCAAAGTTTATCCCTGCTTTCAACGGTTCAAAAATCATACCTTTTGGGTTGGCACATACCCCTTTTATTACTTATTAGTTATATAAGGAAGTACAACCTCCAGGTAGTCTTTATCCCATCCATCCAAACAGCACCACTGAAATTCCATGAATGCTCATACTCGATCTTGGTAATCAAACTTGAAAAAATAAATTCTAGTCTCAAATTAAGTCTCAGACTTTAGTATTGTAGCTTTGACTGTATTGTACAGTATTTATCAGCAATAAATGCTCATCCATATCAGATGCCAGCATCCAACTTTAAATACAGCTGTAGAGATGGGGGTTACAAACTTCACATGACGAAGTATTTTTTTGGTATGCAAGTCCCATTGATAATAAGTTTTTTTTCCCAAAGATTCAAAAGTTAGAACGACAAAATTAATCATCTCTCGATAAGTCTGTCTAGGATAAAAAGGCTTGTGTAGGAGGGCATTAAATAAAATAAAATAATAAATTGTCAAGGGCTTGAAGGGTTTTTATACCTTGTTTTCCAACAGACCAAGTGCTATATGGCCGGTAAGTGAGGCAGCAATGAAAGCGTCAGCAAGTGGACGGCTGGAAACCCTTTCAGAACCAAAAGCATTACACAGAGATTACGAACCATGCCGGCAAGTTCAAACTGTTGTAAGTGAGGCTGCAATGAACGCAGAGCCAACACAACGCATTGAAACTCTTGCACATCCCAAGACTTATGCACCATTAAAAATCAAGTCAAATAGTGAGTGGGATTGGAGCGAATGGGAGTCTGATTTAACGGAAGCTGCAAAGAATGCAACAGCCTCAGAGAGAGTTATTTTCCTGTCTAATCCTAAAATTCCACATCGTAGTTACAAAGAAGGACGATCAGTGATCTGGGAGGTTTCTGAATCTGCAAAAAAGGCTCTGCCTTCACTTAGGGTTCAACAACTTGCTAGGCCCAAAAGCCGCAGCCAGTATAATGAGGACTATGACGCAAGTGCATGGAAAGTATCACCAGGTGCTAAGTCAGCACAGGCTACCCCTAGAATTGCAGAACTTGCAATGCCTATCCCTAGAAAAGTTAGAACTAAAAAAGTTGTTTGATATTTTTAATAAAAAATGACACTTTATTGTTTCACTTTAAGAAAATTAATGCACATATTTGATGACTCAAAACAAAAATTTCCTATTCTATTATTAAATTATAAATGGAGAAACATGCTTTTCATTAAGCTAACAAACAAACATTTCAAGTCCATTGTGAGAAAAAGATATTTTTTGTTTAACAAACTTCCGTTAGTGTTCAGTTTCAGTTAAAAGAACTCACAAAATAATTGTCTAATTTAATGTAATTTTTTTAAGAACCTTTTTTAAAATACTTTTATTGAAGTGACTACTAACACCAAAGAACCTTAAGTTAGTTTACTTTCACAGAAGTCTAGAAATTAAGCCTTTACTGACAAAATGTTTTTGTAAAGCTGTTTATTTCTTGGTTGAAGCTGAACTTAACTGCATGGAAGGAACAGCGATTGCTGTACAGAAAAGGAATTCTATACCACAGTAACAGTTGGACATAAAAACACTAGTCAGATCAATTTCACTTAAAAAAAGTAAATTTTCAGAAAGTAAAACAAAGCAAAGGTGCTACCAAAGTTTTCACCAATAAAACAATTTTTTGGAGCTGTGCAACACTGTATGTGTATGAATATTTATTACTACCTCTACTGTTGCTATACTTGATGGCAAAAAAGAATTTCACTGTTGGCTTGTGTAAATGAAGAAATGTTTTCTGTCAGAGGGAGTGTCAAATCCCTAACAAATAAATGGACTCATCATTCTGCATTTACCACAGCTTTGAACTGAGCACATGCAAGCTTAATCTTGATGTCTACGGGGTCACTTCATAACCATGAAGGACATTGACAAAGTCTACATGTGTACCATGTTGTATTATAAACCAGGCTCTGCAGTTGTCCAAAGAGCTCATGATCCCATTAAGCAAGATGCCAATAAAACGTGTACTTTTCTTTAATTTTTGATCAATGGGTTTGATGAGGGATCAATATCATGAGTTCTTTCAGCCAGATTTCCAGTTGTTTAAAAGATCTGGTAAGACATCTTGATGGCGCGATGTTGTGCAAAATAACAAAGTACACAGTGGTACAACTGAAACAGCTAACTTGCATCCTGTTGTTTGGACTTCATAGTTCGTTTTACTGCCTGAACAAGGGATTCTTGAAGAACCGGGTAAATACGAGCACAACCCTCCATGCAGGATTTCACTGCCTACATATTAAAATGGCAACAACAACATTAGTAAGTGTAGTTCAATGGATATGGTAGCCTTAATTTCAGCCGCCTCCTCCACTCTCTAACTTACTGAGTTAGCAAAGTAGACGAGGTTTCTGAAATTCAGGTTATGGGCATGACGGCATGATGACACCAGGGTTAACACCTAAAACTTCATGTTAACTTGTTCAAAGAGCGATTAGTGTGGGTCCAGGGTTAGTTACCATGACCTATCATATCACCTTTTTGTTTAAAGTGAACCCAGGATGAGAGCTGACTGCCAGGGCCTTTGAACAACAAACATGGCTCAAGTGAGAAGGAGTCCTTGCCATGTTATTTTTTCTTTTGCTTGTTAATTCCTTTTAACTCTGACCCTAATTTTCTCAGCTTAATTGCCGTCAAGGCAAGCATACAACTTAAATTAAAAAACTCAAGTAATCAAACAATGTTGTAACATCATGCGTGTGCACAGTGAAGCAAAATTAATATAGTACAAGATATGATGACAGTATTCATCCTCAACCCCCTGATCTTAGTTCCCAAAGCACAGCTTTATACATGTACTTATGAACAATTGTTCTACCACTGTATGAGGGTTTCAACTTTTTGAAGAAATTATAGAATGCCATAAGAAGCAGTGAGGATGTGTGAAGCCTAACTATAAACAAACTTGCTAATGACTGTCGACGGCAGGAAAAATTGGTGAAGCTTACCTTAACTGCCTGATCATGGGCCAATTCGCCATCTTGTAACAACCCAGAGACTATGTTCAGTGTTGGTAAGAAAGCAACAGTGACTCTCCCGTCAACCTCTGGAGACACACCCTAAAAAGAAAAAAAAGGAATTACTACAAATTGTCAAACAACATTATTTTTTTATTTGTACATTAACCTCTGATTTCTATTTAAAAACTACAGTACACTCTTGAATTTTGTCAATGTCAAAATCAAGGCTTCCATTGCAATATACAGTAGCAAATCACAATGAAGAATCTTGTCACAATTGTACAACTACAAAATTAATTAAATCCAGATTTAATTGCTGAATCAAGGTAGGAGATTGTACATACATTGTATATGTTGCCTGCGCTCAGGTGATTATCAAAAAGATTCATTTAAAAATAAATACAGATCATTACAATGCAGAATGGATATATATTTACATCTATAGAAAAAATGCTCCAAATAAATACCTCAAGAAATGTAGGATCCATGAGTGATGTAGAACCTTTTTGTATCTGACAACAACATGCATAATCTTAAGCAATCAATTCCGTGAGCAAACAAAAATCGGCCATTTCCGAGTTCCCCTGGTCCTCTGTATCAAAACAAGGCTAAGTGCTCAACCTTTGATTTGGAAATGATTTTTCATTCTCATGCAAATACAACACTCACTGTCAAGAAAGGCTGTGCACTTGGCATTGCTTTGAAAGTGAGGATTTCCAGAACTTGGAAGAGGCCTATTAAATGTGTATTGGTCATATTGACATAATTGTACAAAAAAATTACACTTAGAAAGATCATCATAACTGATAATTGCATACTCATTTGATTGTACTATTAAATAATTATTGTTGTTCAAATATATGTTGTTCATATAATAATTATGTGTTACTGGTAATAGTACAAATCTAGCATGCTGTTTTACAAATCTATAACATAAATATTATTTCATTAAATAATTAAGACAAGTACATGTTGTTTTACTTAACACTTACCAAAGAACAGGAAGAGACAAGATCATACATTTCTATTCCAGCTTCTCCTAACGCCAGTGAGGCACAAATAATACCTGCAGACAGGGCTAATCCAAACAACAAAAAAGTTACTTTTTTATGAACCAAGTAAATTGCCGGCACAAATTACACAGGTCTGCTGTTATAATAGGCTCTCTCTTTTGAAGACCTATCTAGACAATATCTTTTTTCTTTTCAACCAGTTTATGGTTCTATCTTTTGTTGTATTATAATGACCTAAGCTCCTAAGGACTTAATAGATCAGAGTTAAATGAATTTAAATTTATTAACACAGTTAACAACGGGGAGCGAGGGCGTGGTCAGCAGTCAGTCGTTTGGCTCAAGCGCAGTCAGCCTTGCTTGCATCACCTCCATGTGCTCAGTACAACGTTTTCCTGGCGGCCACTCTCCTCGTTTAGCCTTAGGATCATTGTGGGCTCATGGCTGGAGGGCGCGGGTTTGCCAGCCATGGGGGCGTAACTCTGTCTAGGGGCTGGCTGTGCCAAAAGCGGAAGCCCCTGGACATCCCGGGCACCCACCTCCACTAAGCGACGCAGTTGTTAATTAGTGGTTAGCGTATACTTTACAATTTTTACATATTTAATAAGCAACATTTTTTAACAGAAACAGATAACCTACCATTGCCATCATTCTCTAGAACAGTGATATAGATATCAATCTGGGCCTTAGGGAATTTTTCCTGTAAGCAAAATAAAATAAAGCAGAAAAGACGTTTTTACTATTTTCAATGGTAACAAAAGAAGACATTTTCTTCAAAAGCTCTTTTGATCAGTTTACCCAGAAAATCTGTAGTTTTCATGATGGAATTTAAATATTCCCTTTTTTGCATGGCCCCTATTTTGTGAAAAGATCCTTCCAACAGTTCTATAGAGCACTGGGCCAGATTACCCTCACCCTAAACAACAAAATGCTGTAATTTCCATGCTACAAAAACCATGTTAAATTCCTCTCATTTGGATGGGCAATTTTAGGGCTGGATATTTTTTAATTAATTCATTTTATAGCCATGTGCAAAATTTGACCATTTCAGGTTTAGGCTTTACTAATTTTTTAGCTCAGGAAATTAATTACTTTTCACTACCACCTTGCCCTTCATTATTTGTCTTCCTCTTAAAAACAAAACATATTAAACCACAAACACAAGTATAAAAATTAATCCTACCAGGCAAACAGCAGACTCCAAGGCTTGCACAACAAAAGAGGAAAACTCTTTCTCTTCTGAATCCTGATGAAAACATTGGGCATGAGAAAATTACATCGCAAGCTTACATTTTAATTTTGTGGTTTTATGGCTTGCTTGAATGGCCTATTAATCTTTGCCATGATTGATTGGACCACAATAGGCATTCCTCCATGTATATAATACATATTTTAGAGATGTTTATTCAGTCAGTGACAGTAGGCCACTCAGAAGAAAAAAATCTGAGTTCTCCAAATGAGGAGACCCTCTGGCTACTATAGTCCAGATGCTCCACCCCTACATGAGACTTTTGGAAGCTAGGACCTCCATACTAGGTTCATGTGTCAAACATCCTGCAAGCTGCTAGCTCTGGAATGTCAATGTGACTGTATGCTCGTGTGCATGAGAGTATAACCAAGAAGAAAAAACAACAACAAAAACAATGTGCCACTGAACACCTTGTGTGATAGGAATTTTTTTCTTCTGAGCAGCCTGTGTTACTGACTTGAATGACATCTCTCTTGTGTATTCACCAAGCTTAAAATTCACCATCACATTTCTAAGACAGTACATCAAATAAAATTAAACTTATCTGAGAATTGTACAGAAAAAATAGTGAACCACAACATCAAAAGTAAAATGGAAAGAACTGAATGTACCCAGGCAGTACCTGCATATGCTGTCTTCTCTGCCAGCAAGAAAATGGTGCAAATTTAAATTCACAAGTGAGTTTTCCCTAATAAAGAAAACATGGACTATTTCAGAAATTATTATTATCATATTTAAAGTCTCATATATAATTTTTTTCAAAAAGACTAAAATTACAGAGTGAAGCTTAAAGATAAATATTATCAACTACCAGAATCACTGGACTTAAACCTTTAAGTCCCAATAGTGACCAAGATTAATTTTCCCCTAACAATATCTATACATTGTCAACAGATAAGTTATGAGAATTAATAAAATGATCACCCAAGTAAACATGCCTTGATCTTTTAACAAATTCTCTCAACTCATTCTTTAAGGAAATGTATGGGGATCAGTTTGGAGAATTTGTATGTGGATATTGGGGCTTAAAGGGTTAAACCTTTTGACTAAATTCTTGTTGTCTTGATGACTCTCTAGGGCCATATCTGAGCTTCTGTTAAAGTCAAACTGTCACATGTAAACAAAATGAAGTTTAGAGACAAACACTGCCCTTTAATAGGTCTTTAGGTGCCTTCTCAGGTCTCATGGTCATAAGCAACCTTTCCGCACCAGCCTACTCATCCTTAGCAAAGATCTGTAAATGGACCTGATATAAACATTTTTGTTATTTTCAAGAGCTTTCAAGCAGTTGTGTAGCAGGTGACTCAAGTGCAGTTTATTACTTCTCTTCCCAACAGATGATCTTAACTTAATTTTATTTAGGTCGACCCAAATTCAAGTTTAGTTCGTGTCATGAAAAGTTCAATGTTTGGCCTAGACCTGAATTTGAAAAATGAACCCTCCAGTTTCACTGATTTTGAAAATATTCTAAGCACTGCTCCGTTTCCCCCATCCCCACCCCTACTCTGCTCCGCCATAACATACAGTCCCTTAAGGGTAACAGGAGCTTGCACTCACTAGACTAAAACAAAAAGGTGAAAATTGAACAAATACTTTTTTTCACCTATGAGCTGGCAGCCCATAGTGGAAGCTTACTGATCAATGCCTCAAACAGCCAACTTTCAAGTCACATGTACTATTGGTATTTATGCATAAGGATACACTGCACATGTAACCTTGGTTCTTCGCATCTCAATGTAAGCTGATCCCCTTGCCTGACTTACAACTCCTGAACGAAGAACTGAAAAATACAATGGCGATCACAATGACCAAATTAACAGGGGCAACCAACGACAGTTTCCTCCTACATACATTGAAAACACTTTTTAGGCTATCAAGAGTATTTTTAGATCTCTAGACTTGCAATCTAAGCGGTTCTATAAAATTAGTATCTGTTCGGTCATCCTATAATTATAGGGAATGCTTTTGCGAACAGATATTTTACAGAAAACAGTCGTTGGGTGCCCCTGAATTTATCTCTGATCTTGGTTACACATATACGTTAAATCAATTTGACGTTTTATAGCTATAGCATAAACATTAAAAAAAAATAAAAACTTAATTTTTCTTTTAAACCTTAATGCAAGATGTTCGTACAGAATTCACAGCAAACTTACACATTGGCCTCAGTTCGTCCTCTTTGCGGCCATCTTGTCGCAGGCCCTCCCTGCTGATCTACAACAAAGACTGTGATATAACTACCACTAGAAACTAAACAATACGAAATCGCATGATCGAAGTTACCAGAGGCTTTCGAAGGCGTTTTTCTTCTCTCAAAACAACTGGTTGCGTTATTTCAGGGCCCGGAATTCTCTTGTTATCAACGGGCATCGTGGACGATGCACGAACGAAAGGATTTTGCCAGGCGTTCGAAATCGGACGTGGGAAACTGAAACTAGTAAACCCTGTTGAAGGTGGAGTTGGTGGGGTGATTGTTGTTGTTGTTGCTGTCGTAAACCATTATCCCGGGACCATTATAAACGGTGATGTTCAGTAAACAATTCGAGTTTTAGAGAGAAAACCAAAAGCTCAGAGGAAATTTCTTGTGTAAATCAGATTCATGCAAACTAAACACGGGTGAGGGTGACCGGGGTGATTGGCGAGAATTTCAACTTCCTTTTTTCACTGTCCACCCTCCTCAGGATATAAGGACGAAGCGCGAAGAGCATTGGGAGGGGAGTGGGGAGAAATCCCTGCTGCGTATCATCACCTACTTCCGCTATTGCCTCATTGTTTTGTCTCGTTTTCCTCTCGTGACTCGCGTGCATGTTCAAAACAAAAAAAAAACATCGCTTCGACTCAGGACGCACAAAATTTGGACAATTTTAAGAACAGGGACTACAAATCAAACAGAAAAGAGGTGAGTTTAAAAGCTGGATCGAGAATGAATGCAGCGAAAATCGTTCTCAGTTTATGGGATTCATGAGTTTCGTTTGTCTGTTGAACAGATTCGCTTTTGCTCATTAAGATATATAACACTCGATTTACAAAATGAAGCTTTTAAGAGAACTTTCTGGGTCCTGCTTCATTTCGAAGTGGAGAAAGATAGTATTTTCATCGTTTTTAACATCTGAAACTCTCGCTAAGTACATTAATTTCCACTGAACTTTCTTCATATTTTCTTTGTTTTTCATTGAACTCTTTAGTTCGTGTTGTTTCGGTTTCGTTTCTAAAATTGTTGGCCCGATTTGCATGAAATCGCTCGAGCGGTTAACTCATTGAATCGGAAACATTTTATTCCAGCTAGATCTAGAGGAGTGAGGCTCATAAACAATTTGATTCACACGAGGGCGATGTCTAGTACACTTTAATATTTGCAGAGATATTAATAATGTGGGATAAAAATACCTTTAATACTTTACTTTTTTGTCAGAGCAAACATCAAAGTTGGCAAGGGTTTTTAAGGAATACTGTATTTAATCGACACCGCTATCGAAGATTAAACTCCGCATATGGAAGCAAAACGTCGCCCTCTTATAGACGCCATACTCAATCTGGTTAATGCAGCGTTATTAAAATAATGATTTGAGAAAGACTCTTTTTATTAAAATAAACGACCGAAATACATTAGTCACAAATTATAATATCCGTGACAAAGTCCGTTTTCCTTTTACATTGTAACAATACTGATTCACATATCAGCAGGCTAACTGCCAATCCACATTTGAAAGACGAAAGGAACATAATTAATTATACCATTCCATTAAATCTTCATTTCCTTAAATTTAGATGCTTATTGTTATTTCAATCGTTAACACCTGTACAAAATGGTAATACTGAATAAACTTGTTGTTGTTGTTATTCGAAGATTGTAAGAAAAAACTTGGTACAAGTTGGTAATCTCCGCCCGGGGAGAATTATATGGATTCTATCTTAGCTAGAAAGTGAGGCGTTGAATCTTTAAACATCTTACTGTTTGGTACAATATTCATTCGGTATCTCGATTGAATAAAAACGCATCGTTTAATCGAATAATTACGGTATGCCGAATTTTAATTAAAAGAAATCTTTCTCAAGTGTTGTAAATAGGTGTGGCGTGTCACGTGACTAAAAACGCGACACTGATAGAGTATAAGCCCAAAATGTTCAAGTGAAAAAGTCAAAAGGGAATAATAGGACTGCGTTGGCGTTGGCTTTAATCCTCTTTGAACCAGACCTGTCTCATACAAATTTCCCGTGACCCATTATGTATTTAATTCACCCCAGGAGGTAATAATTATTAGTGATTGAATATTTTCGATCGCCTGCTTTTCTTTTATACTGTAGCCAGATAACAGCTTCTTACGCCATACGGGGCATCTCTTTGGCAAAAATATCTGGGTCGACTGAGTTTAAATAAAACTTTATTTTAAGAACCGTAAATAACCGCGTGGATGTTCACAATTTTCGCAATTACAGTGAGGATTCTTTCTTTGACAGGTTGATGTTCGTCAAGGAAACAACGTCGATATAGCTAAGACGCCGAGTTGTTTTCAATTTCTCTAGATGGAACGGCCACCACTCTACAGTTCAGTTGAGACAACAAATGGAACAAAGTTAAGCAGGCTGCTTATTGATGGGGGAACAAGAGTGCTGAAAAATTTGTTCAATACTTACTATCCCCCCGCCAATCTGGTGCCTGGACTCAATGCTAAATACCTTATCCTTAATGACCTGTTAAGGAGGAAAGTTTTGTTCAGAAAGCAGTGGGACCTGTTGTTTCCCCCTAGTGGGGGTACACCAGATTCCAACACTTTTGATATCTCTTTACTCTTTATTTTGTTGACCAACATTTGTGGATTGTCTCCCCCATCATCAGGGTGGCATGCAAAGCCAGCCTCCAATGACACCTCTCTTGAAGCAAACATTGCTTATTTGAAGTACTTCCGCAACGAGTTGTATGGTCATGTAACCTCCACTGGTGTCGACACCTCAACGTTTTCTGCCCTCTGGCAGGAACTCAGCGTTGCACTTGTGGCTCTTGGATTGGATCAAGCGGAAATAGATAGGCTGAAGGAAGAGCGCTGTGGTGAAGAACAATACCTGAAGGTTGTATTCGACTGGGTAGATAGTGATGCTGATATCAAGTCACAACTGAAGGATGTAATACGAGCTCAGAAAAACACGCAACAAGTTGTAGAGGAAATGCGTAAGATGCTCAAAAAGAGTCTTCCTAATGCTTCGCGATCAGAAGAGAGTGCATCGAATGAAATCCTTAAGAACCTTGCTAAATCTGAGTTTAAAGGAGACATAGAGTTTCATGTGGGAAGATATCAGCCTAAAACCCGTGATTGGGTCTTCAAAGTAGTCGAGGACTGGCTGAACGACAAATTCTCTGAAAACCGCGTGCTGGTGATCAGTGGAGATGCAGGAATGGGCAAATCAGTGATAGCGGCTGTAATTTGTCAAAGAATGCAACAAAAAGGCAGACTATCAGGAAGCCATTTTTGTCAGCACAACAACTTTCGATATCGAAACCCTCGACTTATGCTCCAATCTTTGGCTTGCCACTTGTCTCATGCCCTTCCCGAATACGAACGTGCTCTAGTGGAGCAACTTTCACGGAATGTGGGCACTGAGTTGGACAACCTCGGTGTAGAAGAGTTATTTGCACTACTTCTTAAAGAACCTCTCAGCACTGTGTCTGACCCTGGTAGAAACATTCTTACCGTGATAGATGGCTTGGATGAGAGTGATTATCAAGGACGGAATGAATTGCTTGAAGTGATTGCCAATCAGTTTTGTAAGCTCCCTCTTTGGATTCGATTTCTCGTCACCACAAGACCAGAGAAAAATATTATAGAGAGACTTAAACGTCTAAAGCCCTTTCATTTGGAGCCAAGTGGCGAGAAGAATTTGCAAGACATCAGACTGTTTTTTCAAAGCCATTTACAGGATGGTACTGACAATGACTGCCTGGACAAGACTATATTGAACAAACTAGTGGAGAAGTCTGAGGGGCTGATGCTATACGCTTATTTCCTTATGGAATTTTTGGAGAATAATGTAGCTCTTCTAGACCAAGTGCACATAAGTGGCAGCCTTCCTCTAGGCATTTCGTCTGTTTATTTTTCGCATTTTAAACGTCTGGAGGCAGATCTTCAGAAGGAAGTTGGAATCAGCGAGGAAACTTTTCTGACGTTTCTTTCCATTGTGACCGTTGCTAGGGAACCGTTGCCACTCTCTATAATATATAAAGTATTAGGACCTCACGCAAATGGCACTTCTAGATCTGACCAACGACGAGTAAACAAAGCAATCAGTTGTGTTTCTACTCTGCTCCCTATTCGCGACGGCCGCCTTCACTTTATTCACAAATCGGTCAGAGACTGGTTAACTGACAAATGCTTGTATGGAGATCATGATTTTCTTGTGGACGAGGGGCAAGGACGCCTCCTTCTTGCAGAGATTTGTCGAGTAGTTCTTGATGAGGTTAGACTAAAGGGAGTTCACGGCAGGTGTTTTAGTGACACTGATAGATACGCTCTGCAGCATGGTGTTCAGCACATGCTCAAGGTGGAAAAGGAATCAAGGTTTGTCAATTTCCAGGAGACGGTGGAGAAGTATGTGATGGATTTGGAACTTGTTTATGCAAAACTTTGTGTTCACAACGCATACGACACAGCTGCGTCCGAAGATGTTCTTTTGATACAGACCCAAGATATATCACAGAAACTTCCGGAGCAACTTCAGGGAGCTCTCAACAAATTATTGTTTGTGCTTCAAAAACATCGCAACACACTGCGGAGTCTTCCTAGTAATTTTTTCCAACTTGTTTTGAACGAGGGAGGGCAAGAGTTAGCAGATAAAGCAGCCAACATGTTGCAGAACAAATACTATGACATTCCGTACATGGAAAACCTCGCTGAAGAAGCTTCCGAGGGCATTACGTCAGTGAAACTTCACTGCTCGGACACAGTAGCCTGCATCGATGTCTCACCACAATTAGATTACATGGTTTGTGAATGCCATGACGGATCAATACAACTGTGGTCGCTTAAGACAAGAAAGCTAGAATGGGTTCGCCCTGTCATATATAGAAAAGAGTACTGTGGCGTTCCGTTTGGTAGTGCGTATAAGATACCTCCCTCGTCTGAAGATGCCGACTCGACATTAAGGCCTCTTTCGTGTTATCGCTCGGTGGTTTTCCATCCTAATGGTAGGTTCATATTGCCAGGGAACCTGAGCCACGTGTATAAAGTGAACGGAGAAAAAGAAACTCTCTTTCCTTCATGTACTTGCGTTTTTTCTTTTAGTCTGTTTTCCGAAGATAATACGAGAATGCTAACTGATTGCATTGACAAAAGATCATGTGTGATCATGTGGAATTTGGTAAATGGAACTGAGGTCACCCGCATTGAACGACGTGAGCCGATTTTGTCCTTCACGTGTTCTCTAGACGGAAAATTTTTGGCACTTTCTCATCCACATTCGGTTTGTCTTTTTGAAGTGGCGCGAGATAATTTTCGATTCATGGAAGAAACCACCACGCCAGTAGCTTGTGGTTTAATGAAGTTATCTCAAAACAACCAAGAACTTACTTGCCTCCATCTCACTGAATTTTCCAAACGGCTGCTACATTTTAACATTCATTTCAATTACTCTCAAAGTGTTCCTTTGACTTCTATTTTTGAGAGGACTGATCAAGACCTTGAAAGTTCCGGTGAAAGTTGTCCTTGGGAATTTGAGCACGGGGTAAACATTAGATTTCTGTTGGGAGACCTTACTTCCCTGTCAAGCGAAGCATTGTCCACTGTCGTCCCATTTTGGGAAGTAGGGATGCTCTCTGTATTGAACAAGGAAATAGCATTGATGAGCAGCCCTGATCTTAATTACCTAAGTCTAGTTAACGTCAGAAACCTGAACGAAAACATTGAAAATTCTAAAATGGTTGTGAAAGACATCGCATTTTCTCCAAATGGGAAGATGCTTTACGTACTCGGTGAGGATGCAACCAGGCAAGCAACATTGACGGTCTGGGATACTTCCGACGGAAACAGGATGCGTGGGCGACTAAACCTTTACTTGACATCGTTTATTCCTGTTACGCAGGGCGTTGTTCTGTTGGCGCAAAACAAGCAGCCTCAACTGTGGAACGTGGATGTGTGCGAGTGCATTAGAAGTTGGAACTCGCTAGAGGGTATCACGAAGATGATATCAGTTTCAAACGAACTAATTGCTTGCGTAGGAAGCCAAGGAGAAGTTATCATCTTAGAAGCTGTGGCAAATGGGACTATTTTGTGGAGAGGTGTACCGATGGGACAGAGGCGAGTCATTGCCTGTAACAGTATGAACCACCTTTTAACTATCGGTCCAAAATACCAGATCGACACCAAGAGCAAAAGTGGTACGGAAGGCACACTGCAAATGTCAAATATCGAATGTATCGTTTGGGAGAGAGATTTGACTCTTCCGTTGTGCGAGGACCATGCGCTGCCTCATTGTATCTTCTCTCCAAAAGAAGATTTGATGATAGTTTGGGGCGAGCCAATAATTGATGGTCCAGGGGTGCATATATTAGATTCAGCTTCAGGAAACACGTGTCGCACTCTTCCAAACAGCAAAAACGTTGTTGGCTGTCAGTTCGTCGGTGATGAAGAGGTTTTGGTATACAATAAAGTTATAAACGTTCTACGAATGTTTAGTATCACGTCCGGAAATCTGCTTAGTGTGATGGACATGGAAGAACGCCCGAAGAGTGTGGCGGTCTGTCTTTGCCGAAATCTTATCGCTGTTTGTTTTAAAGGCTTCACATTCAAGCAGATCCAAGTGTGGCCACCGGGAACGAAAGGCAGAAGAAAAAGCGAAAGGTTAGTTTATAGATTGAGCGATTGCATTACCGACCCGGGGATTACCGATTTATTTATTCTCACGGAAGCAGCGTATATGAGTGATCAGAGCGCAGGCCCAGGGGGCTCTGGGAGTGCAGGACGTGCAGTGCAAATTTCCCGAGGAGTTCTGATCCCCTCCTGACCGCTTTCGGTAGTTCCATTATTACATAAAAGCTCATTTTGATGGTCTGTTATGTTTCCCATGTGAAAAGACTTTGTTATACTGTTACAATTTGGGGACTGGGCCGATTTATGTTTATTGGGGCAGTGGGAGGTTGGGGGGGTCGTTGATATTAATGGACAAGTCAAGACAATATTTTATTCGGGGTCCTATACCACCTGGTGCATCGATGAATGGCAACGAAAAAGCTACAATCTCCAGAGGTTAGATCTCCTGACGTTGGCCACTATGCATGGGGTAACTTTTTGAATTTTTGGAACTAGCTGTCAGTTATATTTTTATCTGTTGCAGGGTCTCGCAGATTGAGCAACCGAAAGGATGGCTTGGTCAGCTATTAGATCTTATCATTCAGGGCTAACATTGAAAGTAGCCATTTCTAGTATTCGTTTTCCAGGTTGACGCGGCAGTATCACGATAATTTTCCCACATTTTTCATCTGAACTACCGCCTCCGTTATTACAAAAAGTACATTTGCTTATGAAGAACAAATGGCTGCGTCAAGGACACCCTCCCCCCCCCCCCCCCAAAAAAAAAAATAAAATAAAATAAAACAAGCTAACAGATTAGGATTGCGCTTTTCTTCGTCAAACGCCGGCTGAAACTAAACAAATGCTAAGAAATAGAGTCGAACCTCCGTGTGCGACCTCCTGTAATAAGCGATGCGCGACCATCTATCTAAAACTCCATAATCTTCCCTGTCAAATCACTACGAGTTGGTAAACGACCGCCTATCGAAAGCGACCATGACCACTTTCGGGTGTTACGGTTTTAAAAGAGATTTCCCACTTGAACTTGATCTCAATGCTCGCTGTAAGTACTACTTTGCGAAGATCTTTTAGCGACCACAAGGAGCTATACCGTAACTTTGAAATTGCAATCCAATGAATTCTCTTTCAAAAAGTAGATGTGTCAGGACCTCGTCTTCGAAAAGAACCTCTATGGTTCAATTCTCGTAAGCATTCACCTTCCGTAAGCAAGCGCTCAATTGTTTTCGCAGATTGGGAGGTCACTTACGGGAGGTTCGTCAACTCCCGGGGTGGGGAGGGGGGCACTCGAGGAACGTTTGGGTAGAGGTGTGCCGCCCAAATGCCACACCTTTGTTGAAGGTCCTATCAAGTACTTTGCCATCGCGGTCAATGACTTTGGAATTAGATAAGATGATTGTTGTTATTGTTTTCAATTTATTTTATTATGCTATTTTACGAAAAAGAGAAACATCACTGGTGTACTTACCTAGTCAGTAAACAGTATAAAAATGCCGTTTAGCCAGCCGTATAGGCACAAGAAAATGAATTTAGTAAGCTGATTCATAGTTTTGACACCGAGTATGTAGACGATCCCCTCAAGACATTTTAACGCACCTTCCGTTGTTTTGAACGGAGCATAATTTTCAGAAAAAGGAAAAGCAGATCATTGAGATGGAACAGGTGGTCATTACTACGAAAAATAGCCTATCGTTCCATTTTAGTGACCACAATAATGTCCTGCTGGTTCCAAAACAAAAAGGTGCATTACATCTACCCGCTCGGTCTTCTTAAAAAACCCCTCGCTAAGCGCTCGGTCATTAGGCTGATTTAGCAACAGATCGGGAACGTCAATTGACGACGGCGCGCGCAGATCAAACAACTGGCTTGACCAATGGCAGTGCGATAAATGGGGAACCGGAAGTCGCATTTAGTCCTTTCCGCGCGCTTTCCTGTCGTCAGCTGACGTCCCCGTTCTGTTGCTAAAATTATCTTTAAGACGAACTCGAAGCTCAGGCAAAAATTCTCAGCATCGATTTTTTTTACTTATCGCATTACAAAATGTCGATGTACGGAGCTGTAATCACCTTTATGATCAGTGAAAGTTTAACGTTTAGCCAAAGTATACAACACTCTATGTTGCTTTTTCATCATGGAGCTGCCCGTAGTGGTGTTTTTTTGCGAGATAAAATATTAATTTTGGCCAGGGATTCAAAATTTACCTTCTTCTGTATCATTCCTTGTCTAAAAGGTGTTGATTTCGCATTTCCTTATAAAATTGGTGTAACTGAATAACTGTGAAAAGTAAAATTATGCGCACTTTGCCCGATGGCATCATTCGCGCCATGTACGGAAACCCGGATACCGGAATCTGGGAAATTCGGAACCCGGATAAACGTTTGCTGATGGAAACCGAAATTCTGGGCTTTGGAACCTGGAATGCAGCTCAAGGAATCCGGAATCCCACTAACGAATCCAGAATCCAAGTTCCACACTAACTGGAATCCAGTATCTGAAATCCAGTATCTGGAATCCGGAATCCGGAATCCGGAATCCAGGGCGTGGAATCCAGAAATCAAGAATGTCCCTAACATAGGACGACATTACTTTACTGGGAGGGGGGGAGCAGGGGGGCAGGAGCCCGGGAGAAGGAAGGGTGGGAAGGGGGATCTCTACGACGACGGTAAGCGGGAGAGAAATTCGAAAAGGAAAGCTTTCGTTTTTTTGTTACTGCTTATCATCCGGTCAAAGAAACGAACCCAACAACTTCCATTTAACGTTCTCCGAGGCTTAAATTTTATATGCGAGAAAAGTCAAAAAACGAAAATTCGTACTCGGGATAAAAAAACAGCATTACTTCCGGCCACATTGGAAACCTTTTCAAGTCGCTTACATCATAAGTCACGAATGAGATGGCATAACACAAGTTCACGTGTTTCGACTGTGTCAGTCGTGTCAGTGTCTCGTCTCTCTCGCTAAGGGGCGGGAGTCGGGAGACAAAGGGACACAAGGGTACGGAAGGCGGGAGGATGATCAACCCTGTCCCATCCAAGTTTGCTCTTAAATAGATTTTCACTGTTTCCGTTATCAATCGATAAAAATCACTTGATGGCTAACAATGTTTATTGATTCGATTTTTGTCTATTGGCTACTCCAGGATGTAACTACATCCAGAACTGCTACAGCGACGTTATTTTGAAAGGGCGGCAGGTCTAAATGGTGAAAAACTGGGCGCCTACAAACCAGAAGAAAATTTTAAACCTGGTTTTGAAGAAAAGATAAGATTTTTCAGAATTTAAAAAAAATACATATGATAATTGTTTGATCCTTCGACAATCAATTGCAACTCAATTGTCGACAAATTTACTGCTTGCATGAAATCAGTTTTCATTTTTGGATGAACAGATGATCAGATATATCTTGACTACTCCGGGTTTCAATAGCTGTCGATGTAAAAATTTTCGGAACAAATTGAGACAATGGGGACCTTAAGCAAGGACGACTACGACGGCAGGGAAAACGTCTTTAAAACAATGAATTTGCGTTCTTTCAAACTTAATCGAGTCTATTTGGACCCCCCCCCCCCCCCCCCCCCCCCCCAATATGTCAAATGAAGGCGACTTTTCATGGAGTTAAATTCTTAAGGATTTTATTCAGGTTCAAAAAGAGGAAGGAAAATTCGTCGTCGTATGTCCACGTCCTCCATAAAACGTCAAATTAGGAGGTTTTACGTCGTAGTCGTGCAGTGGACGTCAAAGAAATGTACTAAAAAGCGTGATGCACGTGCAGAGCTGTTATTTTGATTATTAATTAAACCTTTTGTTTTTTGAAGTCGTCATTGTGGTTTTCGTCGTCGGCGTAGTTGCTTAAGCTCCCTAATGTCGACAATCAACGACATCTTAGCAGCTGTATCTCTTCAAACAGCCTTGCCAGGCCCTTTTCCCACGATATCTGAAAAGTTATTAGACACACGGACGTTTAATATACTGCGCTGGGATAATCTGCTCTTCTGTTGTCATGGAAAACATGGCCTCTTCGCCGTTTTATCTTCTGCTTGTTGTAAGTACGAATTTTCTTTCGTCGAATGCTAAACCCGTTAGTTTATTGGATAAAGGTGAGTAACAGTCATTTAATGACACCAGTATATAAAAAAACTCTTCAAATACAAAATTAAAAGAAAAACCTAGCTACAGGTCATAAAAATGATCTCCTAAGGTTCTCTGTTTTACTTGCTAATTGTAAGTCATTTGATGACACCAGTATATAAAAAACTCTTCAAATATAAAATTAAAAGAAACACCTACAGGGCATAAAAAATAATCTCCTAAGATTCTCTGTTTAACTTGCTAATTCTCAGCCGACGTTAACGTTCACACGGCACGGCACCAGACGAATTTTCGACCGGCTGAAAAATTTGACCGGACACCTCGTTCACACGGAACCCTTCAATATCTTCGCTCTGTTCACACGAAACCTTGAACGGCTAGGCGTCTAAATTTTCGTACGGTTAAGTTGGTTCCCTGTGAACGGAAAACCTAAACGCAGGAACTTTCAACCGGCTGAAAATTCGTAAAGCGCCGTGTTAACGTAGCCTGATATAAGTCATTTAATGACATCAGTATACAAAAAACTCTTCAAATATAAAATTTTAGCTGTGATCCATGATACTGATTGTAAGTTCTTAGGTTTTTTTTTTCCCGTGATAAACTAACTCATGTAAAAATACCTACAAAAAACTCTGCAATAATCAACCTTACACAAATGGTTATTATAATAGATATTAGGGCCATTTATACGAGGAAAAATAAGACGCGAACTGTTCCATTTATGCGAGCATGTCTTATCTAATAAGACGCGTCTTAGTTAAGCCGCACCTTATTTTAGACGAAATGTGCCGTTTATACGGAAAGTTCGCGTCTTATTTAAGACGCGTCTTATTTTTCCTCTTATAAATGGCCCTAATATCTCTTAAGCTTCTCTATTTTACCTGTTAATAATCATTTAATGACAATGCAAAAACTTTTTTAACTATAAAAGGTTTTTAAATGTAAAACTAAAGCTGTGGCTCGGCTAATAAACAGTGAACATTACTTAGGTTAGTACACTGTAGTGTTGCATTGCAAATACTATTACTTAAACTAACAGAGAAATCTTAAAATATAAACAGTGAGCTATAGCTGATACTGAAAATAACTGGTTCTGTTGGTGTTCTGTCTTACTTGACCTGTTAATACTAAGTCCTGGTCTAACAGAAAACTCGTCCAACAGAAACATTAAACTATTGCTTTCGATACCGAACATAAGTTCAGGTTTTCTGTTTTACTAGCAAATATTAAACTAAATAAACACAATCTTAAAAGAAACTTCTTCACCGTAAAAACGAAGGCTGTTACTTAACTTGTTTAATGATGGAAAATACTCTTCGAATAAAAAATTTGGAATAGACTCTTCACAAAATTACTAAGTGAACGTACATAATCCAGAATACAAATACCTTTTTTGTTTTACTTGCTCACGCAAAGTTATTTTACGACACAAAGAGAAAATTTTTGAAAATATATTTCTTTATCATCTATTGTGATTACAATACTATACATACTTTCTCTAGGTTGTTTCAGTGTTCTATTAAAATTTTCAAACACCCATTAATGCTTATAGAAACCTCATCAAATGGAAGCTTTGTCAGCCCTATTGCATACAATACGTAGCATCAATCCTGAAGGTCAGTTTCTGTTTCTCTTGCTATTATTTGCTTTACGTCCCCGTTTAATGATACTCCCTAATAAAGACCCTTTTAACAAACATTTTATACTGTTGACGGCGTTTGAAGGTTTTCTTCCAAAGTATCAGCTGAAGTATTACTGAAACCGCCTCGTGTTATTTTGAGACTGCCCATATTATATGTTAGATACAGATTCATCGTCATGGAAGCTAAAAACCTGTGCCAGATTGATAGGTAATCAAAAAGAAAACGTTAACAAAAAATGCGCTGCATTGTAATGAAAAACATCACCACAATCATCAATATCAAAAACATCTACTATAAATGTGAGAGGCTGTCAACGGTTCTTAGTTCAAATAGTTTTAGTTCCAAAAGCAGCATCTTTGGAGTACGAGTTTCGGAAGCAATCATTACATCTTAAAAAATTTTACGACACTGGAACCTCGATATAACGATCGAATTCCTCGGTATAACGAACCATTTTCTTTGCCCCAGTCATAGTAAGATACATAAAAAGAACCTCAACATAGCGATAGATTTTGCCAGCCCCTTCGCCCTCCGTTAAATCGAGGTTCCGCTGCATCACAGTTGAAGGGGAAGGGAATAAAATAACGTCACACTCACAACTTCTACAGCGGTTTACGTACAGCATCGCAGTCCTCGTCCGTAGTTCTTGAGCTCTCAGAAACTGTAAAAAATTAAAATGCGATTAAGTTTCACAGTATGTACTGGAAGTGAACGTTTAGAGTTAAAAACGTTTGTTGAAGTACTGATATCATTTGTACCTACAATCACTTTGTATTAATCCACAGGATTAGAAAGTTACTGTGTAAAAAAAGTAACTACTGACCGGGACTACATAAAGATGGTGGGGGAAAACCAACTTCAAAAACCAACATCCATCCGCAATGTACGCAAGCCATGCAATTACAACATGCCTACTTATTCATTCGGAGCTAGTAGCCCATATAATAACATTTGTATCCATTAATTTCGGCCTAAAGTTTTAGCTACATTTCAGTTGTTCCAAAATACAAATAATTATCATTAAAAATTCGGTTCTTTGAATCAGACCAATTAATCGACTGACTGTTAGACTCTATTCTAGATTTCATGGAGTAAAATTTCTTTTAACCCTAATCAAACCCAAGCTTCAGTATGCATAGTCTCTTCAATGCTCTGTTCTGCACAATTTCTTTTGCTACTATTTAACAACCACGCCCTTCTTCACTTGCTAAACATTTCCCTTTTTCTCGTCACCTTTATGTAATTGCTTGAGCAGTCCTTACTATTAGGACAAATCGAATGTCGGTCTTTCCTAAGAAGCAGGGGGTTAAATCTGCGTACAGAACGAAAACTAGCTCACCCTCGGGTCTGTTTGCATCAAAATATACGCGGAGGTAATACAAGCGCTAACATTCGCATAACACTTCTTGTTGGGTGTGACTGTGTCTGCTCGACGCAAGTAAGTAATTTTAAGAAACAAACGCATTGCTCACCTTTTGATCTCCGGTTGACTTTGTCTCGCGGCACTCTAATTACTTCAATAAAAGGGTGCATACGTTTGGAGTTCCTTCGGCCCATGGCGATCAAACCCTTTTGCGGAAAAGCAGCCAAACAATAAGGCCCGTTCGTAGTATAAACATCAAGTACGCTTAGCAAATCCCCAGTCCTAACATTAAACAACAGCAAATGGTAACCTCTTGAAGAATCCCGGCGGTCAATTACACATTCCTCGTTACTTATAAACGCACAGTTGGAAACATCATCGACTGAGCATAATGTGCGGAGAGTGTTTCCTGAAGAAGGAAGAAGCGTCAAGCACGTGAACTTCTTGCCTACTCTGAGAGGTTCCAGCCGAGACAAGGACAAACTCTTCCGTTGGAGTAAACATCCCAGCTATGTTGCCGCGTAAAAGAGAGTTTCGCCAAGATCTCTTCCATAGTATACTTTTCCCGTCTGACAGCTGAACTGAGTCCCGAGCGGTGCATAACAGCTGATATTTACTGTTGCATTTTATGAATCTTTCATGCAACCATGGATATCTTAAGAAGTTTTCTTCAGATTCTTCATGACAATGTGAGATGGTCTTCACTATTTCTCCACTTGATGTGTCCAGGATGCTCACTTCACATCCGCCTCCCACACAGGCTACACATTGGTCTGTAACTGGGGATATATAAGCAACATTCTTTAAACTGGGCCAACTTCGGACTTCTTGTGACAAATTAAAATTCCACAGCTGAACAGCCTCGTCAGGATGATCTCTTTTCAAAAGGACACCTTTTGACACGGGTACAAGACAAATTCCACTAACTTCAAAATTTTCATCTTCCATGTATATGTCCATGAATGAAAGCTCTAATTCGTAATCGTCTGCTGAAAAAAATTTCTTTCCTATAATTTTTCGGCTTGACACATCAAAAGCTATCACTTCAACAGTACCGCGAACACCGTAAATGGTCTTCCCATCTAAAGCGAAGGCAATATTAGAGACAAGACTGTCATATTGTTTGACATCTTTGAGTGCAACGTGACTGTATATTTCAATATTGTTAATATTGTTACTGCCGGGATATGTCCTTACTAAACATTGCTTGTTTAAGACAAACACAAAGGTATCAGAGGGTCGGGATATAGAACCGTCCTGGGAATTAGAGATAGGATCTCCCATCAAGAATGCACCCTTGCTGGGGCATTGATAATCCCAAGGTTCCAAGCATTCGTTTCTGTCAACATTAACAAGGGAAAAGGTACCCGAAGGCCACTCCTGGACTTGCAATTGAATTAGCTCTCGGAAGCCATTCAAAATTCCTGCTCCGTAAAGCAAACAAAACAGGAATTTGAGGTTAGGGGCAAACTTTATCATTCCACGTGGTTCAAAAGTGTTGACCTCTGCAAGTGTCTCAAAGCAATTTAATGCATCAACCAAACATACCAGTCCTGAAAAATGGGAAATCGCTAGTGGTCCTCCATCTGAAGACCAAGCAAAAGACAAAACTACCTCATTTCTGACAGTTCGAGATATTTCGTCACCGTTTTTTAGATTCCACATGATAAGGCATCGAGCATCGTCAAGGGAGTCAGTAATCATAGTATCCCCATTAACTGAACAAACCGAAAATCTGCAGTTGCTCCTAGGGAACAGGGGTAGGAAGTCTCCGTCACTTGAGTAAGCATGGCTAAGGATTCCAGGGAGAACAATGGGCTCAGAAGGGTGAAAAACAACAGAGCGATAACATGACAATATAGATGTGTTCGGCACCATTCTAAACGCGCCATGGTCTTCAACGTAACGTTTCTCGAACGTGACAGGACGTTTCCACATTAGCTTCCCCGTTTGTAGTGACCACAGCTGAATCGTACCATTTCTACATTCACACACCATGAACTCCTGCTGAGGTGAAATGTCAAAGCAAGCCACTTGAGAGGTGCAGCGAAACACAGCCTGGATTCCACTTATTTGCTCCTTCGCAGCTCGCTTATTAACAAACTTCATGAACGGTATTTCATGATATTGGATATGTAAAAGCTCTTTTGCTTTCTTAGCACAATCTTTTCCTCCCTCCTTCATCATCACTTGAAAGAATGTACTAGGAATCGCCGTCAGCCTTTCGTGGTACTTTCTCAAGAGGAACAACATTGTGCTAAGGGTTCTTTTACTCCTACGACTCAATGCTCTAAAAAGTTCATGCCTCTGAACACGAATAATGTCTTCAGAGCTAGTCGCGTTGTTTACACACAACTTTGCAAATACAATCTCTAAGTCGATTACGTAGTTCTTGACGATTTCTTTAAAGCTGGATGCTCTCGTACTCTCTTCCAACTCGAGCAAATGATCAACACCATGCTGTAGGGCGTACCTCGCAGGGTCACTGAACTCTGCTCCGAGAACACCTTTCCTTTTAACATCATTTAATTCACCAGTACAAAGCTCAGAAAGGGCAAGGTGACCTTGTTTTTCATCCACAGACAGGCTGTGTTGCCCGTAAGCAGTTCTGTCAGTCAACCAGTCCTTAACTGATTTGTGAAAGAAGTGAATGCAGCCATCTTGAACAGGTAAAAGGGTTGAGATACATTCGATAGCCTTTCTTACTTTCCGGTGACAAGCTGGAGACTTTGCGTCCGAACGCAACATCTTAGAAACAAAGTCTAGTGGAAGAGGTTCTTTTGCAGCTGCAAAAGCACTAAGAAAAGTCAAAAACTGATCAGCACTTATCGTCAGTTCCTCAATACTTTTCAATTCTTTCTCCAAACGTTCAAAATAATTCTGATAAACAGATGATACACCTGAAGGTAACGTTCTTCCCGAATCCTCAGGGGTGAAACTTGAAAAGTTTTTGTTGATAAAATCGACCATCAAATAGGCGTATAAAATATGTCCAGCAGCTTTTCGGGCCAGTTCACTGATAACGACTTCTTCAAAGCCCGATTGAATAACGTTGCTTAGCTGTCTCTCAAGAAAGAGTCTGATGTCTTTAACGTTTTCCTCGTCATCTTGCTTGAGCTGAACAGGATTAAACTTTTTAAGACGGCCTGCGATGTTTACTTCCGGTCGAGCGGTAACACAAAACCGAACCCAAGCAGGAAGTGTGTAAAAGTGATTAGCAATGACATCAAGCAGCTCATTGCGGCCTTTGTATTCACTTTCATCCAAGCCATCAATAACTAACAGCAAATGTCTACCAGGGTCTCCTACGCTGCATAAAGGCTCTTCGAAAAGAAATTCGAACAATTCCTGGACTTCTAGACTGTTCATGTCCACACCCAAGTTTCTGGAAAGTCTCTTCACAAGTTCACGTTTGTATTCTGGTAAAACATCACACAGCTGACAAGCTAACGATTGAAGCATCACCTTCGGGTTTCTGTAACGTTCCTTGTTGTGCTGACAAAAGTGACTTCCTGAGAGCCGACCAGCGTGTTTCATTCTCTGACAAACGACAGCGGCGATCACTGATTTGCCCATTCCCGCATCTCCACTGATTACCATCACACGATTTTCAGAAGTACGGTCGTCTAGCCACAACTTGATCTTCTCAAAGATGTGCAAGCGCGTTCCCTCCTGGTATTTCCCAGAGTGATATTGGATGATTTTTTCGGTGTTAACTTTCGCCAATTTTTGCAGAGTTTCATGTTCTTCAACTTTATCTCTTCTGTCTTCAGCATTTACAACGTCATACGTGACCTGTTGCCGCGATTCTTGTTGGGTTCTCCGAAAATCCTCTAGCATCTCTTTTGCATCCTGTACAGACTGCTGAACACCTTGAATGACTTGGTGTGTGTCTTGAAGAGTTCTGTGGTCCTCCTGCTGCAATTTCACTGCCTCTTTTTGCATCTCTTGTAAACTACCAACTGCCTGATGTGTATCTTGAAGAGTTCTATGGTCTTCTTGCTGCAATATAATAGCCTCCAATCGTGTCTTTTCTACTTTACTAACTGTTTGGTGTGTATCATGAAGAGTTTTGTGGTCCTCTTGTTGCAATTTGCTGGCTTCCACTTGTGTCTGTTGCACTTTTTCAACAGTTTGATGTGTGTCGTTAAGAGTTCTCTGATCTTCCTGTTGGGTTTGGAGCACTTGTTGTTGTTTGCGAATTACGTCTTTTAATTGGAATTTGATCTCATCGTCATTTTTCATCCATTCAGTAACAGCGCTGACATAGTCCTCCCCACAAGGCTCTCGCTTTAATTTGTCCACTTCAGACGGATTCAATCCAAGCGAAACAAGAACGGAACTAACTTCCCGCCATTTCACATCGAACACTGGTGTTGGAATGCCAGTTGTTACCACATGACCATAGAGCTCGTTTCGATAGAATTTGACGCGAGCAAGATTAGCCTCTGTTGAGGTGTCACTCGCGGGAGGCATTTTGTGCCCAGGACCTGAGAGGGGAGGTGATAGGCCACAAATGTTCGTCAGTAAGAGAAACAGAAGAGTGATATCAAAGTTCTTAGAGTTTGGATGCCCTCCAGCTGGTGGAAACAGGTTTTCCCATTGACTCCCGTTAAGAATTTTCCGACGCAGAAGTTTAACAAGAATGGAATAGTTTGCATGAAGGTTACTAGCCAAGTTGGAAGGAGGATGATAAGTGTCAAAAATATTCCTCAGTACTGTTGTTCCACCATCTATGAGAAGTCTGCTCAGCTTGTTTCCATTCGTCTTTTCTACGGAGCTGGCCAGAGGTGAAGGTGCTGCGGTCGCCATTGAAGCCTGAGAAAGAAAAATCCGCTACCTGTTAAATCTGTGTGGAAAATTATAAATAAACTACAAATACGTCTCTCGCAACCCCTCGCGAAACTCCGTGTTGCACACAAGTTATTAATTATTGAAGCACACTCCTTTACGATTGGTGAGAAAAAAAAATATCGCACTAAAAATACACTTCTAAGTTAAAACTCAAGTGTAAAGGGGTCATTGACAGCATAACAGAGGATACCTGACAAGAAGTTTCTGTCCCTAGTTTAAAACTTGGAGGACGGTTCTACAAGTACCAATCATACACAATGACCAAAAATGCCAAATGTTTAATAAAATTTAAGAAGGACAAGTCAAATTTTGGAGGCAATCTAATGCCCTAGGAATTTCCCTATGTGCGATCAAGGAACAAGAAGCTCAAGTTTCAAATCAAACGTTGCTACAAAAATTTACATCTAACTCTAATGACAAAATGTCACGAGACAAGTTTACTCACAGGCTGTAGTATGACTTATTGCAAGTTGTAGAACCTCTATTTTATTAATGCTTACAAAAAGAAAACTAATATGATAAAAAGAACAAAAACGTTTCACTTACCACACCAAAAAAATGAACATTATGATACCATAAACAGAAAACTGGGTAAAACGTTAAGTTGATTTACATGCTCTGAAGTCTCAATTTCCCCCACTTCCCCTTCACCCTGTGTTTCCCTTGCTTCCACTAACCCTCCCCTCTCCCATGCCCAACAAATCCCCATTCCTCCTCCACAACCAACACTTTCACTCCCCTTTCCCCTCCCCCTCATTTACCACAGCCACCATCAATGTGTTGCTTCTAATATATGCTGACAAAATTGTGCTCACTGGCGCATGGTGAATGCTAAAAATGCTAGAAGGGTGTAACAACAAGGACATGGCCTACTCCTCAAAACACGAAACAACCCCATTTGAATTTCGTACCCGGGACAAACACACCCCCTCCTCTCCTAAGAGGCTTCATGTACATGTATAACAGAAGCATCACATTATCGACAGTTATTGGATGACTATTTTTGTTGTGCCCAATTTTCATTTGGTTTTCAACCTAGATTGAGAAGAATAATGTCAAAAACTAAAGGAAAAGTGGAAGCATTACCTCATCCACGGGCAAAGATGCCAATTATTAAAGGCATTCGTATATGCTAACGACCCGTAATTTCTAGCTGCATAAACAACTGATGGATGTATCTACTAATTGTTTTTCATTATTGTTTCAGACTGGCATGAACATTTACATTTGAAGTTTGATTACATGTTCAATGGACATATGATGGAAACCCCATTAACTGACAAATGTTAAAATAGATTTTTAGAAGAAGTAGTCAAATTTTGGCAGTGATACAAGGCCGGTTTCTTTTCTAAGGAGAACAGCGATCGTTGAAATTGTATCAAATCAATGCTGATCCATACCCAGGACCATAAAAGACAAAGGATCATGGAGTGTAGGATGGAGAGAAAATGTTAAGTACGCTTCGAAAATGTACTACGCAAAGCAGAAATGAGCTAAAGTGAAATCACGAGGTGGCTATACCCATCCAAAACGCAAAATACGCAATTATTGTGATAAAAGGATGCAAACTAACCTTGCTGCCAAGTAAAGTTGGTGTTTTATCCCGGAACATAGAAATCCCTGGGTTTAAACAAAGGAAACTTGCATCGGCATCGGCATCGTCAGCACATACCGTAAAATTCCGAAAATAAACCCCGGGGCCGAATATTTTTCAAAGGCCCTTTTTGAGGGGCCTATTTTTGCAGGGGCTTATATTCAGAGAGGCTTATCTACGGAAGGAAATTTGCGTTTCAAAATCGATTGGGCTAGCCTTATAGTTGGAAGTAAATTTACCACTTTCGCTTTGTTTTACTTTGTATTTGAGGGCAGTTTTCCAAGTACAAGCCCCCGGGGGGCTTATATTTGGAGGGGCGATTTAACGGAGAGTTTTTTGGGTTACCGGATTGGGGGGCGCCTATATTTGGAGGGGCTTATACATGGAGGGGCTTATTTTCGGAATTTTACGGTATTTCCGCAAGGGAGGGGGAATGTACTGTCCCAGAAATCCATGCGCGAAATAGACTACGGGCAGTCTCTCTTTTTTCTGTAGTCCGTCGAGCAAAACGCGAGACACGCAAATGGCCACGCGCGTGACTGATGGCGCGAGACGGGAGAGGCACGAAAAAAGCAGTCTCTCTTTTTTCTGTATTCCGCGCGCGTGCATTGCTCTCACTAAATCTGAAGAAAAAGAGAAACTGCTCGCAGACTATGCGCGAAATAAAAGACTTGATTACTTTGGGCTTCGTCACGCGTTCCCTCCCTACGAAGGAGGATTTCGTGACGAGCTAAAAGAACGTCTGCGTGGCCTAGTAAGAAGCAGATGTTTTCGGAGCTCTCACCACCCTCAGTGGTTCGACTCCCTCGAATCGCTTTGTAGGTGGTCGTTTAAGGGAGGTTTAACCTATTTGATTGTGATGCTGAGCGCAAGTTCTGTAGGTGGTGTTTCTAACAGGCTATTACTAAGGCTAAAAGGCTTTTACTAAGTCTTAGACCAAAAAATTCACTTTTCACACATCAGGAAATATAAACCTTGACTTACTGTTTATGAAACAGAACATAAGGTAGGTTGATGTTTTGTTTTACTAGCTTATACTATGTCCGATACTCACAGAGAACTTTCACAGTGTACTTTACTCCTTAATGGTCCTCTGTTTCACTTCTTAAAACCTAGCCTTAAAACTCTTAACTAAAACTAGCAACGCCTCACATCTTAAGCAATTGATTACGATAAAGAGCATTAGTTCCAGGGCTTGTCCATGCCACTTGCTAAGAGTGATTTAATGACGCTAACAGAAGACCCTACACGTAAATGGTTTCCATTGTATGATTAAGTTTCGAACCATCCGTTTATGAGGTTTTCACGCCGCATTGTTCACACCGACCCTTGGCTTTGGAAGATGCAGATCAAGCTTCAGATCCATCATTGTGGAACACTCAAGGCCTGTAAGATTAAAAACCAAAGAAAGAAAAGACAATCATGAGACAAACCGTTCACTTAAAGCAGAAAAACAACACACTAACGGTCACAATCAAACCCTCCAAACTGAAGACATCGTCATGCGTCCCAAATAAGGCAAGCAACGACTTGTAACCGTGATTTAACAGATAACGCCCTTGGTTAAGGAACTCCTCGAAATGATTTCAGTTGTCGTGAAAGCTTCATTTCCCCGGCTTACAAACAGTTAAATGTTGGCTCAGCTGCGGCCAATAAATTCCGATGCACAAACGGATCAGCCATCAAAAAGGGATCACGTTCTTTACCGGTTAACCTGTTAAGAAATCGTGCGTAATCACTACATCATATTTTACGCTGTTGACAAATCATGAGACTATGTACAGTGCTCGTACAGATTTTTGGATCTAAAGACTTTTTCCAAACGTTTTTCCAAGACAATAACTTCTTTTTCCAGACTCAAGGTTATCAAATAGGTAATCAATAGAGACATTGAAAAACGCAGAAACCAATCTTTTTTCCATGATGCAAGGCAATCGTACAGTACCCAAAGTACAATGTGGACATAACACACTGAGTTCTGAAACTTCTCATACTTATACTGAATGTCTGGGCTACAGGGTGATATTAAATGAGATTTGATGACCACGTGAAAAACATTTCACTTATTTAGCATTTGTTGTGGCTTTAAAACAAAGAATGTCCAGACTTTTCACCATTTTCCCAGACTTGACCTCTTGTTTGCAGACTTTTCCCAGCTCCACAAATTTCCTTTGCAAATTTTAAGACTTTTTCTCAAGAATTCAAGACTCTGTACGAACCCTGTTTGTGATAATGTTGCATCATTCAAAGACGCAACTTATACAGCTGCAAAAAGAAAGCCTGTTAGCTTGCTATAGTTCAGTAGTTAGAGCGCTGCATAGGTATCGCAGAGGCCAGGGTTCAGTTTTCAGGCTTTCTTTGGACAATCGCAACACTTGGGTCTTTAACTGGGCTGATCTTGTCTGTTTTTATTTCTTCATTCCGCAGTTTCAATATATGAAATTCATATATTCATTTATGTTAAATTCATAAACAAAGTCTCACTCGCTGGGCTCGAAATTGCGACTGATACGGTCGCTAATGCGACTAACATTTCCTCCTTAGCGACTAAAAATAGTCTCCACTTGGCGACCAGATTTCTCTATGATTTAGATCTAAATTAAAAGACTTAAGTTAAAACAAACATTTCATCTTATCTCGCTTTGCTTTCGTCATAACAAAATGTGCCAAATAGACCTTTTTACCGATACGGCGGCCATATTGAATTAATTCAATTTAAGGAGTATTATAGGATGCCCAGGGGGCATGAGCACATTTCCTTTGTATTTTCGAGCGCTTTTTGGGACATTTTTTCTTAAAATTTTCCTAGAATAAGGTTGTAGTAGGAAAAAAGATCCTTGTGCCGTGTTGGGATGTAATAATGATCGCCTTTTTCTAGTTTAGTATTAGAAATATGAACACGGCACAAGGATCTTTTTTCATATTAGAATCTTATTCTAAGAAAACTTTCAGAAAAAATGTCCCGAAAAGTGCTCGAAAATACAAACGAAATGTGCTCATGCCCCCTGGACATCCTATAATGCTCCTTAAATCGAATTAATTCAATATGGCCGCCGTATCGGTAAAAAGGTCTATTGTATAAACAAAGCCAGTTTACCTCCAAATTTATACCGACTTCTGTCCGCGATATTTTCAAAAAGTCCAATCTGATGGATCGCGCCATACTACAGGGCTTATGATAAGTCGCGGAAGTCAAATTTCGTGGGGATTTTCAGAGACAGATTCGCGGAAATTTTCGGGGCTAACTTCGCCGAAAAACAATCGTTAAAGAACGGCCGATTTCGTGGGGGTTTTCTGGGCAAATTTCGGTAGAAATCAATCGATTTGGGGCTGATTAGAGGAGCGTGTTTAATGTTTTTTAACAGAGGTTTTTTTGCTATTCTAACAACAAAGCGCTCGAGAAATGAGCCACTAGCAAAGCTTTTCACATCATGACTAGTGCCCAGTTTTTCGCAACATAATTTTCGCCTGGTAGTTTTGGGACGTTGTTCGCTCGTTGTGGTGATGAAGGTTCAAGATAAATTTGCAAGTTTATGCCAATTAAACAGCCCCAATAGCCGAGACCAGTTAAGAATATGTTGTATCGACATGTGTTTGATAAAATTTCTGGCGAATTTTGCGGTATTTCGCGTAGGATTTCGCGGGTTTACCTGAATTTCGCGGCTCCGCGACCGTGCTAAATATCAGAAGCCCTGAAACTATGAGCTGCGACATTTACATTATACAAACTGGCGACTAAAAGTTTGCATCTGGCGAATATATTTCTCCAGTTGGTCGTCAAAAGGCGACGAGAGGATTTTTTTGATTTCGAGCCCTGATTAGTGTCAAAATAATACAGTCTCACAGCTGTACCTCTGCTGTCACCAACAAGAATGAACGCTAGACGATGTGTAAATCACATAAAACCGTAGAGAAACAAGCAGTGTCTTTCTCAATATTTCTTTGACAGTGTTTGGCACAAAAATAAAAAAACCCTCTGAAATCATTCTTATCAACGGACGCAATTCTCACCTTTGCTTTTTTCCTGCACTCTTTGTCTCGCGGCCGCTTGACTGCGACAAATGCACACATACGTTTGGACTGCCAAAGACCAATAGCGATCAAACCTTCTTGAGGAAAGGAAGACAAACATGCCGGCCTATTTTCCATAGAAAGTAAACTAAGCAATTCTCCAGTCATAATATTGAACAACCGAAGACAGAAACTTTCCGATTTATTTTGGCAGTCGATAACACATTCGGTCTCACTCACAAATGCACAGTTAAAAATGTGATCGACTGTGCATAGTGTCTGGAGAGTGGCTCCTGAAAATGCATCAAGCACGTGCACTTCTTGCTTACTCTGAGGGGATTTTGCTGAGATTAAGACAAACTCTTCCGTTGGAGAAAACATGCCAGGTAGATTCCAAGAGTACAACAGAGAACCTTTAAAAACTCTCTTCCACAGACTACCTCCGTCGTCTGACAGCTGAACTGAGTCACGAGCAGTGGATAACAGCTGAAACGTACTGTTACATTCTATGGCTTCTTTATACATAATTGGACATGTTGACTCGTATCCCTCGTGACAAAGTGAGATGGTCTTCACTATGTTTCCACTTAACGTGTCCAGGATGCTTACTTCAAAACTTCTGCCCACGCATGCTACACGTTGGTCTGTAACTGGCACCATATACGTAACTTCCCTTAACCTGGGCCAACTTCGGACTTGCTGAGACAACTCAAAATTCCATAGCTGAACAGCAGTCCCACGATGACGTTGTTTCAAAAGAACGCCATTGGTCACTGGTACAAGACAAATACCGTTGTCAGAAACGTTTACGGCCGTAAAAGGCGGTTTAGGATAATGGAGATCAGGACAAGTTCCAATCTCTAACGTTCCATTAAGTTTTCCACTTGATACATCAAAAGATACCACTGCTGCTTCCTTGTCTTCAGTAACACCATAAACGGAATTCCCATCTACAGCAAAGGCAACGTGACGGAGTCTTCTACAAGACGTGGTTCTTGCAATTTTCATTTCTTCAGGACTGAACATGGCAATGCGGTTGTTTCCAGGGAATACCCTCAACACACTTTGTTTGCTTAAGACAAACGCAAACGCCCCCTCTACAAGAATCCAATACGGTCCCAAACGTCTGAACAAACATGATACAGGATCTCCCTTCAAGAATCCAGCTTTGCTGGATGATTCATGATCCCAAGGCTCAAAGTCAACGTTGTCGTTAACAACATTCAATAATGTCTAAGCGAATGCCTTTTGGGTATCTCTCCCACATAGACGTAACTGGTTTACACCAACAAAACAGGAATTTGAGGTTAGGGGCAAACTTGATCATTCCACATGGTAAAAAAGTGGTGACCTCTGAAAGTGTCTCAAAGCAATTCAACGCATCAACCAAACACACTAATCCAGAGAGATGAGAAATTGCAAGTAGTTTTTGATCTGGAGACCAGGCAAAAGACAAAACAACCTCCTCCCTATAGATCCGATCAATTTCATCTCCATTTTTTAGACTCCACATGACAAGGCATTTTTCATCACCAGGGAAATCTGTAATCATCCTATCCCCATTAACTGAACAAACGGTAAATTTGCAGTTGCTATTAGGGAACAGTGGAAGGAAATCTCCGTTAACTGAGTAGGCACGGCTGAGGATTCCAGGAAGAACAATGGGCTCGGTAGGGTGAAAAACAACAGAGCGATAACATGACAAAACAGATGAGTTGGGCTCCACTCTAAACACGTCAAGGTCATCGACGTAATGTTTTTCGACCGTGACCGGGCGTTTCCATATTTGCTTCCCTGTTTGTAGTGACCATAGTTGAATCGTTCCATCCCTACATTCGCACACCATGGACTCCTGCTGAGGTGAAATATCAAAACAAGCCACTCGAGAGGCGCAGCGAAACATGGCCTGGACCGCCATCTCCTCCTCCGTAGCCCCCTTGTGAATGTACTCCATGTAAGGTATTTCATGATATTTGGTCTGTAAAAGTTCTGTCGCTTCACCAGCAAAAACGTCTCCTCCTTCGTTCACCATCACTTGGAAAAAAGCACTAGGATTCGTCGCAAGTCTTTCGTGGTACTTTCTCAAAAGAAACAACAAGGTGCCAAGGGCTTTTTGGCTCTCACTACTCAGTGACTGAGTTTGTTTCTGCGTAAGGATAATATCTTCGGAGCTAGCCGTGTTGTTTACACAAAGCTTTCCATACACAATGTCTAAGTCGGTAACATAGTTGTTAACGATTTCATCAAAGCTGGATGTTCTTGTACTCTTTTCCAGGTCTCCAGAGTGGAGCATATGAAAAACACCATGCTGCAGGGCGTACCTCGCAGTGTCACTGAATTCTGTGCCGTGAACGCCTTTTATTTTCACGTTATTCACTTCATCAGTACAGAGCTGAGAAAGCATGGCATGACCTTGCTTTTCATCCACAGAGAAGTTGTGTAGTCCGTAGGTAGTTCTCTCAGTCAACCAATCCTTAACTGATTTGTGGAAGAACACAATACAGTCATCATGAACAGGAAGAAGGGTTGAGATAGAGTCGATAGTTTTTCTTACTTTCCGATGACCAGATGGGGACTTTGAGTCAGAAAGTAACATCTTAGAAACAAAGTCTAGCGGTAGCGGTTCTCTTGCAACCGCCAGAGCACTTAGAAAAGTCAAAAACTGGTCCTCACCAATTTTCAGTTCTTTCTCTAAACGTTCAAAGTAGGACTGATAAACAGACGATACACCAGAAGGTAAGGTTCTCCCTAACTCCTCAGGGGAGAGAAGTGAAAAGTTTTCCTTGATAAAATTAACCATCAAATAAGCGAATAAAAAATGCCCTGCAGCCTCTTGGACCAGTGCATCAATAACAACTTCTTCAGAGCCTGATTGAATGACACTACACAGCTGTCTTTCAAGGAAGAGTCTGATGTCTTCTACATTTTCTTCATCATCATGCTCCAGTAGAACAGGGTTGAACTTTTGAAGACGGTCTGCGATATTAATTTCCGGTCGAGTTGTAACACAAAATCGAACCCAACCAGGAAGTGTACAAAAGTGATTAGCTATGACATCAAGCAGCTCATTGCGGCCTTTGTATTCACTTTCATCCAAGCCATCAATCACCATGAGCAAGCTTTTACCAGGGTCATTCACCTTTCTTAAAGGCTCCTCGAACAGCAATTCAAACAGATCTCCAACCTCTAGGTTGTTGATGTCTTCACCCAAGTTTCTTGACAGTGTTTTTACAAGTTCTCTTTTATACTGTGGCAAAAACTCACTCAGCTGATGAGCTAACGATTGAAGCATTATCTTAGGATTCCTGGGACGCGCCTTGTTGTGCTGACAAAAGTGACTTCCCGACAGTCGACCAGCACGTCGCATTGTTTGACAAACGATAGCGGCGATCACTGATTTGCCCATTCCTGCATCTCCACTGATTACCATAACACGATTTTCAGATGTAAGGTCGTCTAGCCACAACTTGATCTTCTCAAAGATGTGCAAGCGCGTTCCCTCCTGGTATTTCCCAGAGTGATACTGGATGACGCTCTCGGTATCAACTCTTGCTAATTTTCTCAGAGCTTCATCCTCTTCAGCTTTATCTCCTCTTTCTTCAGCGTTTGCAACCTCACGCTTTATCTGCTGCTGCAATTCTTGTTGGGTTGTCCGAACTTCCTGTAACATTTGTTGTAAATTGCCAACTGCCTGGTGTGTATCTTGAAGCGTCTGTTCCACTCTGCTAACCATTTGGTGCGTATTTTGCAGAGTTCTGTGGTCCTCTTTGTGCAATTGACTAGCCTCCATTTGAGTCTGTTCTACTTGGCAAACTGTTTGGTGTGTATCTTGAAGAGTTTTGTGGTCTTCCTGTTGCAAATTGCTGGCTTCTATTTGCGTCTGTTGCATTTTTTCAACAATTTGATGTGTGTCGTTAAGAGTTCTATGATCTTCCTGTTGGGTTTGGAGCACTTGCTGTTGTTTTGTACGTAGATCTTTCAGCTGGAATTGGATCTCCTCGTCATTTTTCATCCACTCAATAACAGCGCTGACATAGTCCTCCCCACAAGGCTCTCTCTTTAACCTGTCTACCTCAGACTGACTTAAACCAAGCGAAACAAGAACGGAACTTACTTCATGCCATTTCACATCGAACACTGGTGTTGGAATGCCAGTTGTTGCCACATGACCATAGAGCTCGTTTCGGTAGTACTTAATGCGAGCAAGGTTAGCCTCTCTAGAATTGTCGCTCGCGGGAGGCAATTTGTCCCAGCCTGAAAGGGGAGGGGATAGTCCGCAAATGTTCCTCAGCAAGAGGAACAGGAGAGTGATATCAAAGTCAATAGAGTTTGGTGGCCCTCCACCTGGTGGTGGAAACAGTTTGTCCCATTGACTATCTTTCAGAATGTTTTTACGCCGAAGTTTAGTAAGAGTGAAATGAATACGTTTCGAACTAAGATCAGCAATCAAGTTGGCAGGAGGGTGATAGTAATCAAAAGTATTCCTCAGCACTGTAGTTCCACCATCGATGAGAAGTCTTCTTAGCTTGTTTCCATTTGTCTCCTCTATAGAACTGGTCAGGGGTGAGGGTGCTGCAGTCGCCATGCTAATAATAGACAAACAACAGTGTACCTGAAACCAGTGAAAATTTCATTGAATTATTTTGTAGTCTAGGTAAAACGAGACAATGTCGATCTGAAAAAGAGGCAAATACATCGTAGGGTATCAAATTTTGGGACAACACTTCTACCCCTGCCCTGGGCTCTTTTGAGTCAGGTCTCAAACATGGTGGAGAAAATCACATACTATAGCCTGAATAGGGCAAGGTTTTGTTTTATGAAACAAAGCAATCCCAACAAGATTTCCCAAGAGTATCACCCCTACCACAGTAAAAATGCGGGAGCACTGGGAGTCACAGAAAGCAGTAGCCCATGGCATGAGCTCCCTGCTGGAATAAACAAGTCAACTACCTCTGTGTTTGAACCTCTAACAGTAGCCTAGAGATCCTCAAGTTAGTACCTTATAATATCACTTGAACTAATAAATTACTATTAATAAATTGATTCATAAGCTTTCACATGAAGCCTAATTTAAATTTTCAATCCCTTCAAAATTCAAGACTTTTTCCAGGCTTTATCAAAAAACAAGATGCGAAGCGATGCACTAAGGAATGGAACTTTTTAAACGCATCACTTTTAAAGAAATTAACTCTCTTCTTCTTCTTAACCCTTTGGTGACAGCTGGCAATTAGCGGAAAAACCACATTTTTCCCCAATAGGCGTTTTGCATTAGTTGATCACATGATCAACTTTCGGTAAACACGAAAACAGTTCACTTTTGAAAAATTTTGTTAGCTTGAGCTGAAAGAGCATATTAAAAGTAGGTAACCTGTAAATTTTCATCTGTATATCTCAAAAGTAGCGATTGCAATGGCCAGCGAAAATTAGAAGGATTTGTATGAGAAAAACAACTCTTGTCACCCAGTCACACTTGAATGGTTTTTCATACAAATGCTTGTAAATTTTGAAATTTTTAGACTTTCATTAAATCTTTCCCTTATTCGCCTAAGGCCTCAAAGTGCCTGTTATGAATTAAAAGGAGATTTGAGCTCCGTAATGCTTAAGAAAATATTTCACGACAGTTTGAAAATTTTGAAATTTACAAGGATTTGTATGGAAAACAATTCAAGCGTGACTTGGGTGGCAAAAGTTGTTTTTCTCATAAAAATCCTTCTAATTTTCGGCGGCCGTCGCAATCGCTACTTTTAAGATATACAGCTAAAAATTTACGGTTCACCTAATTTTAATATGTTCTTTCAGCTTGTGCTGACAAAATTTTTCAGAAGCAAACTGTTTTCATGTTTACCAAAAGTTGATCACGTGATTAACTAATGCAAAAGGCCTATTCCTCTTCTTTGGACTGGTTTTCAGGCTAATCAGCATAAGAATGGCTAAAATGAATTAATAAATTGAGGGATGGCTATTATTCGAGGAAATATGGTAACTCCGTTAGGATTGGTCAAAATAACCAAAACAAGGCATCAATGGAAAGATTTATCTTTGCTGATGTTGTTGTTTACTGATTTATTAACTTAAACTGAAAGTTACATGGGTCCAGCAAGGAAAATATGCATCATTCCATATGGAAAGGAAACAACCAAAGCAGTCCTTGAAGGGTTAAACAGAGCATAAAAAGCTGTATATTTCAGATATTTTTTAGCTTTTAATATTTTAATCTATCTGACATTTTAACATTTTTAAACCTGTAGTTTATATCAGTTAAATTTTTAGTTCTTAACTTTTTTACTTTTTATAACTACTACGTATTCATTTATCTAAGATCATTTATTGTTCTATTGTTTTGCAGGGGCTCACTGAATATCACTCCTTGTGCACTGAGCTCCCTGTATAAGGATTCTTATTCTTATTCTTCTTCTTCCTCTTATTATTATTATTATTATTATTATTATAATCATAACTATAACAAAATTCTCAGATCTGATTGGCCATGAACTGCCCTGATTTAATAGGACAATTCAATGGGACAGTACGCGTCATGCCTAAAAGTAATTGGACAGTATGCACAATCACGGGCACGCTTAAATGGCTTTTTATCACTGCTAGCAAAAAAACATTGGAATTTCTTCTATGTCATCCAAATCGGTCTGTAATCATACTTGTGATTAAACAAATTGGACTCCCGCGGATTTTGTTAATCACTCGTATGATTACAGACCAAATTGGACTCCACTCAGTCTTGTTACCATTACTTATTATTATTATTATTATCATTATCATTATTAAAAGTGAAGAATGATCATCGCAGTAAATTTTCCAATTTAAGCAATTGGAAAGAAGAAGCCTGAAAAAAAATTAGGGCTTCAACAGGATTTGAACCCGTGACCTCCGCATTGCCGGTGCGTTGCTCTACCAACTGAGCAATAATATTGGAAAATTACCAATGGAAATTGGAAAATTTACTGCGATGATCATTCTTCACTTTCATCTACAACCGCAGTTCAAAAATGAATTATTTCATATACTTCACATCATTATCATTATTATCAAAACCTGTAATTCTTAAGATAAATCTCTGATTAATCTCTCATTTAAGCATGTTCAAATGATTTGTAATGGCGATTGACTCGACAAGATGAATCAACTTTGGAAGTTGAGTGCCCTATGGGAGTTACAATATTGACAATAAATCCTGTTTCATATTTTATTGCTGTATATTTTAGAACAGTTCTCTATGACGAACATTTAGATATTATAAGTTTATATGTAAGTTAATGACCCTGGGAGTTACAGTATCGAAGCTGTCAGCATATTTTCATAACACAGCTGCACTGATAAAATTTGCCAAAAGATTGCTAGTTATTAATAAGGGGTTACAAATAATCCGGTTTGTGCTAAGTTGTGAAATCACAATAGGCTGTGAACGGTCGATCGAATGCTTAAAAGAGCACTAGCGTGGTGGATTTCGAGAGGAATTCACAATTGGCCAAAAGGAAAGAGACACAACAGAAAAATAGAAAGAGAAAGAAATCAAAATCATAGAAAATAAAGCCTTCTCACCTCTATTCCATTGTCCTTTGTTGGCTTTTGTCTGCTTTTGTAAAACTGTGTTCGCTTGTGATTATCACTATTCACGCTAAGAATATTTTCAAAAGGTGAGATTAAAGCAATTCTTTCCGCTTGGCTAGTAGTGAATAAAATTTTCTTTGTAAAGGCGCTGACTAGCTTACCTTTTAGCCGAAATCCAGCTTATAAAAAACAGCGAAACACTCAGTGAAGGCAAATTCAACGATCATGCATTCACCATTGGAGTATATCCCAGAACTCCGCGCGCAAAAAAGTAGTTGGGCGGGGGCGGGGGGGGGGGACCTTCGAGAGGAAAAATTTAACTGGCTGGTCGCGTCGGCTGGAACTCTATAAAATGGCTGAGTCTGATCGCAGGATATCGGTACAGTATTAAAGAGGATTATTTCAAGGAAACTATGTTTGCTCCAGGAAATTTTCAGTCCATACACATGCTCTATTTTGAGTACAAACGCCCCTTCCCCTCAGTAAAAAGGATCATTGCGTGACCTCGACCCAAACAGCGGCTGGGAACTGGTGACGAATTGTGTTCAGTGTTTCCGGGTCGCGTTTTTTCAATATGGCGGATTTGCAGTGACATTCAAGTCTGTTCTATAAAGTACGTTTGTATTTACTCCCGAGGCCCTTTGAGAAGTCGCTTTACATCAACGAAATAAGGTAAAAAATCTTTTGATTTTAATCAGCTGATAATAGGTCTTCACAGGATGCTAAGCGGTAAATCAATGTATTCATTTCAGAAAGGTACTCTTTTAGCTTAATGTAAATATGGAACAGCTAGTTTACCAAATAACTTAAAGGAAATTTAGTAATGGCAGTTGTTTTAAAGAAAATTAAAGGTTTTGTTCAACAAAAATATACTGACTCTACATAGTGGAACATACATACAATGTAATACTCTTGCTGCTTAACAATATGTGACCTTCTCCAGGAAAATGACACTAATGGTTTACCGTTTAACGGCTTAAAGCGTTAAAAACCCGTTAACTAAGCGTTAAAACGGCTTGGGAAAGCGTTCAAGCTGTTAGTAAAACCGTTAAAAAAATTTGCCTTGCCGTTAGAAGCGTTAGAGAAACCATTAAAGGCATTAGTCAAGGTCGTTTAAAGCGTTAGAAAGAGTCGTTCGAAATTTCGTTCCAGGACGTTCGAATCGTCCGGCAAAGTCGTTAGATTTGCATTCTAGGACGTTTAATGACTGAAGTTCTTTTGATTATTCTCTTTTATGTCCTTTGAAATTATAATCTTTAGGTTATCGCTCTACATTCGTTAGATTATCGCCCAATCTTTACTCGGTTAAAACCTGCAACAAATACGTTTTCTCACACTCATGCGTTTGTCGTTCAGGCTACATTCGAACACTTAAACACACTAGCATTTACATACGTTCGTAACAAACTATTAATAGCAACATGTAAACGAATAGGTTTCTGATTATTTACCTGGAGGTGCCAATAAACCATTCCTTCTGTTGGACTTCACACAATCTTAGTTTACACATTTTCGCAAAGATAACTATCATGTCGAATAAATTGCAGTTGAGCGTACGAATCTTCAAGTTATAGGATAAAAGCCAATAATTCTGGTTACCGCGTCTATTGTCTTTTTATGAAAAAAAATAAATAAATAAAAGAATAGGATTTGGATGACCAAAGGTTATTCTTAGCGAAAGCAAGCGAAAGCACGCAAACTTACTATTCATAACAGGACAGTTCATCAAAGGACTGGGACTGAGCAAGTGGTTGCTATGACGATGCTGCACTTGAACGGCGACATCGCCAGGATCGATCGAACTAAAACGCAGCAATCAACCAAGTAGCGGTAAAAATTCGCTTTTTTAGTCAAGATATGATAAAGAACAGGGAAAATGTATCAATTTTTACAATTTACTTTCTAGAAAAGCTCTTGCTTATTTTCAAAACGGCCACAGGGCAAGACTGGAGTGAAAACTTCGAACTCGTGCACGTGAATGTTTGCGTACTACATGTAGTAAAATAATAACCCGAGAAACGGAAGTAACATTGCGACTTTTGGTCCATGACTTGGACGAACGTTGGTGAGTAATAAACAGATTTTAAAGATTGGGTTTTTAACTGAATTTTTTATGTTGTCTGTCTCCGGAGTCTTATTGACGACTCAAATGATTTGAAATGCCAGACAGGTACAACTGATTTCATCGCGCATAATGTTTTATAGCCGTTGAAACTCTTTTCTTTGAGTTGTTATCACTCGAAACGTTTGATTTTTATTAAACGTTCTCTTAGACCGTTAGATGATTGTTTCTTGAAGCCGTTAATGCGCCCGTTAGAAACGTTCAAAAAAGTCGTTAGGAAAATCAAAGCAAAGTTGAACGCTTTTGTCGGTCGTTAGATTTTTTCGCCTGCCCGTTCAAACCGTTAGCCAACCCGTTAAAGGCGTTAGAAAAGCCGTTAACAAGCCGTTCATTAGCCGTTAGTTTTTACCCGTTAAACACAAAACCGTTAGTGTACGTTTTCCTGGAGAAGGTCACATATGTAAGGCCACCATATTCAATACTAGTGTTTGCAAAGCATAAATTAAAGGGGAGCTCCTTGGAAAACCTCAGCTAAGCTTGCAGAGATCCCCTGCTGCTTATAGACCTAATACATTAGAAATTAAGTGGCAAATAGAAGATTGATTGATTGATTGATTGATTGGTTAATTGTTCTATGAACAAAAGTCAATTATTACAAATTCAGCATGGATAATGGCAGGACGGGTCTTTCTATTATCTATGGTTTCAGTGTACCAAAAAAAAAAAGTTTTTTATGAAACTTAAACATAATTATTTAAAGTGAAATTAAAGTCTACATTGCAATAACTTTTCTTTGTTAGTTGCAAGAACTCTGAAATGTGGCCCAGAGAAAATCTATTTAGTCCTTAACATGATGAAAGACAGTTTAACTTTTTTGCCTTTGTTTCCATCGTGAAATTAATATTTTTGCAGAGCTCCTATGTTGCCCAGTATCCGGACAGCTGGCCCAGTATCTGGACACAACAATAACAACGTAATTGTACAGAAATTTCGACAGGCAAGTGACTTATAAGCTTCTCTTGCACTTGCAAAGTAGTCAGGCAATTGATTCCAAAAATATAACCAAGCATTGTGAAATAAAACATAACAAATGACTGGGGTATGGTGGGGAACACGAGCGGCTGTTAAATGGTATCGTTCTTACTTCCTTGTCTAGGGACTTTTTCACTGATTTAAACCTATTTAAGGAAGGCATCCGTGGACATGCCGAAGCCGCAGTTTGCAAGCTCATGATCAATTAGCCAATCTGCAAACGGCTTTTTTTCTTCATTTTCTATTTAAAAAAAAAAGCTTGGGGAAGGAACCTCAATCTGACAGTCAAAGGTCACTCTTCTATTTAGTCTGACCTGCAGTGTTGATTTCTTCATGCTCAGTCCCCACAATAAGCCTGCTTTTCTAGCACTAATTCTTCCTTCTTTCATATCTCTCAATCCCTTTGTGACATTTTTCAGACCGTTGCAACCCCATTCTAGCAGTTACAACTGGGGAAAGTACGAGAATTCCAGGTTCAACTCCGACATCTTCAGTTATATATAGAAAATGCAGTCGTGCAAAACAAGCCATGCACACGAAATCAAGTTGCTTCTGAATGAATGAAGAAAATTTCCGTATGGGGTTGAGTAGAATTACATTTTACGACTATATCATATATCCTAAGCTTTAATTATAGTTATAGATATAAAATAAATCTTATCTGGATAATGTACACAGCTAATTTCTCATCATCGATTCTGTACAGCAAAGAAAAAACTGTCCAGATACTGGGCGCCTGACATCAATACTTAGTGAATCTTTCTGGCCTGCGTTATTCCAAACTTTCTGAGAACCTGACTTCTTTAAGTATCTTCACTTAAAATATAAAACAGTTTTTTTGAAAATATCACATATTTCCTACCCTTTTCTGAGCAGCACTAATTTTACTGCGCAGTAAACAGGGTAAATATTAGCCATGAAATGTTTATTCACCTGAACAGAACGGCATCTTCTGTGACTGTTTAGCAAGCTTTCAACTGGCCAAAACCTTCATCTTAAAGCTGAAATGTCCAGCTTTCATTCAAAATACTTCGCTTACCGATAACTGAAAAGGGCGCCTTAAAAATTGAGTTTTTATTTTTAGTGTCCAGATACTGGTACCGTCCGGACACTGGGCAACATACTGTAGTGTTTATTTACACCCATAAACGGTAGGCTATTTACAGTCACCTTTTCTTTCCACAAGATCGTCTGTGTAGATTGAGTTCTCAGTTTGACAGGTTGTAGCATGTTGCCTTTGGTGGCCATCATTGGTTCCTATGGTGGGCTAGGTGTCCTGACACAGGTGGTCAGCAAACTGATGTTTTTATTAACTAAGTGATATCAAAACTTGCTTAAAACCGATCAGTTTACTTCTTTTGATTATCGATCGTGGTCAAATCTTTTGTCATTTTTTTAGCAATCAATTTTATTGAGTTTGATTGCAAAATAAGTTTGAAAACATAAAAATGGTTGAACATTAGGCCCAGTTCAGACGCTGATCTTCTCAGGAGCTGAACCTAATACTTTGAATTAAGAACATGAAAAGTTCAGCGTCTGAATGAATTAGGAATGCCTATTTCAATTTAGAACGGCTCAGCCATTCTTTTCACCGAGCCCGGCTGGGAATTTCGTCTTTGGAGTGACTTTGGAACGGCTTTGATTCAGATGCCAAACTTTTCATGTACCAAACCTAATGCATAAATTATGATAACATATTTTGTAAGCAGTTCGACTGAAATGAGCATTTTTCACCTTTCGAACTAAGTTATATAGATACTTAGATTCTGTTGTTGTGTTGTATCCATCTTTATCTATAATTGTGTATCTGAATGAATCACAATTAGCTCAAACAGATAAGCAACAGCTCATAATTAAATTAGTATTCATCTGTTACATGTATAACATCTACATAACACTTTACTGAGGTCAAGACAATTACAGAATTTTTATGTTATTATTGCAGTTTTCTAGGAACTGCTATTAATGACATCAGAAACAGCTAGTGATAAATTCTTTGATTACAAGATTTTGCAATCTATTTCATAAAATAGTGAGAAGCTGCATGAGTCTGCCAATATAGTGTGCATAATTTAACTCACATGAAACATGTAGGAGAAAATAAAACAGTTTTACTATGCAAGAAGCTTACTCAGTGCAGCCGAATTTTACTAATCAGTTGACAAAATTAATGTCAGGTTGTGACTTACAGCTAGGTTGCAGGTTACAAGTTTTAGGTTTCAGGTACATTTGTAAGCATTTGCTATGTCACACAAGGTCAGGTCAGGTCAGGTCAGGTCAGGTCAGGTTGTAACTTACAGCTAGGTTGCAGGTTACAAGTTTTAGGCTTCAGGTACATTTGTAAGCATTTGCTATGTCACACAAGGTCCTGTCAGCACTGCAAGTGGACCAAACTAGTACTTTTATATGCCTTCTCGACCCCTAGAAGTTGTTCCCGCGCATTCTCTGAGCCCCTAAAAATTTCTAAAAATTTTGTATGAACTATACATGCCATTGTTACTTGATGTGTTAAACACCCTTCTCAAAAAGATTGGATGCAAATTAATTGCCATTTCTCTTTACAGATGATGTCATCGTAAAATCACTTTTAAGTGAAAAATAACAATTAAAGAGCGAGTTACAGTCAACTCTCTCATAGCGACCACTTCTCGTATGTGACAATCTACCATAAGAGACCACTTTATTTTTTATTCATTTATTTTATTTGTTTCTCCAAACCTTAGTAGATGATAGTACAGAATTGGATATAAGATGAAAAAATAAAATAAAAAAGTAACAATAAAATTTACAAGGAAAGAAAACGTACAATATAACATTACAGCACTTAAATTAAATCACATTGTATAAAGGAAGGAGAGGAGAGGGGCACATGTGCCCCTTAAAGTTACGTATAACAAAAAACTTGTAATTTTAAATAAAAAAGTAAAGGAAAAAATTATAAAATGGCTTAGTAAATTATTAAAGAGATGATGTTTCATTAGTATTGAGCAAGGTACCAGTGGAAAAGTGCTTTCCTAAACATTTTTTTAGATGGTTGGTCTCTGATTAATTGCGGAATACTATTCCAAAAGAAACGTCCAATAACACTGGGGCAGAATCTCCTGAGATTAGTTCGAAATGAGGGTATGACTACTTGATTAGAGGATGCACTGCAAGTATTGTAATTATGTAACTCAGATTCTAGTGAAACAGGTATATTAGGAAACTTTTCATGGTGGAAATAGTCATAAAAAAGCATACATGTGTTCAGTTTAACAATATCAGGAAATTTCAGTGTGGAGTTATTGATTCCATTAAAGGAACACCATTTTATAATACGAACCGCTTTGTTTTGTAATTTTACGATTTGAGATAGTGGAGCATTATTTACTATTTCCCCATAGTGTACAAGCATAAGTAAGGTAAGAATATATAAGAGAATAATACAAACTAATAAGTGTTGCTTTTGAGACATAATGCTTTAACTTAACCATTATATTTTTATTACTAGATATTTTGTTGATTTTTTCCCCATAGATGACCACCTCTCATAAGCATGCAACCACTTCATGAGGCACCAAGTGTGGTCACTTACAAGACAGTTCACTTCATTGTACTCGTTGAAGCTTAACGCATGTTATATCTTTCTTACCAATGTAGAGTCTGTGTAAGTTTTCAAGACATTTTCTGCATCGAGCATCCTAAATGGAAACTGCAATACTACCACCTCTGGCTGCATCAGCAGAGAAGACAAACGCAAACAAGCTGAGCAGGTTCTCCATCGATGATGGAACAACAGCACTGAGGAAGGCTTCTGATGATTTTTACCCTCCCACCGACTTGGCTTCTGTTCTCAATGTCAATTACTCCATTCTTGACAACCTTTTGCGTAAAACAATTCTGAACAAGGATCAGTGGGGCAAACTCTCCTCTCCTGAAGGAGTGGAATCAGATTCCCACAAGTTTAACATCACACTTCTTGTTCTTCTACTAATTAACATTTGCAGTTCATCCGATCCTCCGTCAGGTTGGCATGCTAAGCCACCCCCTCATGACGTATTTTTTGATGCTAATCAGAATGTGTTGTTTAGTGACATGACTTCCACCAGTGTTGATGGGCAAACTTTTTCTTTGTGGCAAGACGTTAGCAGCACTCTTCACGCTCTTGGTTTAGATCAAGCTGAAATTGACAGACTGAGGACAGAGCATGGTGGAGAGCAATATTACATTGATGCCGTAATTGAGTGGGCTGACAGTAAAAAGAAAATAAAAACACAGCTGAAGGACATCCACCAGACGCAATTAGAACTCCGTAAGGTACTTCAAGATAGCAATTCAAAACTGGAAGAGCTATTAAGTAACGCCCCAAGGAAAATTCAGGATGTTGCAGATGAAGCAGTGAAGATGGACCCCAAAGGTCATCAAGAAATGACGGTAGCACACCAGAAGAGTATGTCATGTTTAGAGGGACTAAGTCATCAAGAAATGACGGCAGCATACCAAGAGAGTATGTCATGTTTAGAGGAACTAAGTGAACAAGAAATGACGGCAGCACACCAGAAGAGTATGTCATGTTTAGAGGAACTAAGTGAACAAGAAATTATGGCAGCACACCAGAAGAGGATGCTATGTTTAGAGGGACCAAGTCATCAAGAAATGACGGCAGCATACCAAAAGAGTATGTCATGTTTAGAGGAACTAAGTGAACAAGAAATTATGGCAGCACACCAGAAGAGGATGCTATGTTTAGAGGGACTAAGTCACCAAGAAATGACGGCAGCATACCAAAAGAGTATGTCATGTTTAGAGGAACTAAGTGAACAAGAAATTATGGCAGCACACCAGAAGAGGATGCTATGTTTAGAACGAATAAGTCACAAAGAAATGACGGCAGCACGCCAGAAGAGTATGTCATGTTTAGTGGGACTAACTCACCAAGAAATGACGGTCGCACAGCAGAAGAGTATGTCATGTTTAGAGGGACTAAGTCACCAAGAAATGACGGCAGCACACCAAAAGAGTATGTCACTTTTAGAGGGACTAGTAATCAAGTCGCAATCAAAAACTCAACAAGAAATCCATGAAATTCGTGAATCAGTTCAACAAGTAAAACATGAGGTAAAAACCTTAAAAAAGAGGACGAATGAGCAGACAGATGAGGTGAGTACTTAAGTCTGGATATTTGTTGTATTAAAAAGTTTCAGATGTAGAATTGATGACTGGATAGGCCACTCTAAGTGTGTATACTGAGGGAAGAGGGAAGGTCAGAAGATATTTTTGAAATGAGCAATGGCAGATTTTTCTGATTTTAAATTGCAAATTTAAACTTTACCACTCATAACCCCCTGCCCCCCCCCCCCCCCCCCCCCACCCCAACCCCAGCGGCTCTGCCAAACATAACTGACAGGATTATAACCTTGAAGTATTGGATTAAGAGAACGCTTCTTCATAAGGCTGAGTTTATAGGCAAAGTTCTTTTTAGGTCGTCATTAAAATGTGTTTGTCATTTGTTGACTATGTCAACGCCCAGCAGTCTGCTATGTTTGACCCAATTCAGACAGTACCCTGCTAGGCATATTGAGGGGAGGGAACCGGTGACCAGTGTTAGGGTCTTTAGGGTTATGGGAAAACTGAAAAAAACAATTTGAGGTATGAGGGATCATTGACAAAACAATTTGGGGGATAAAAAGAATAATCAAAATATTTTTAAGGGAGTATAATGGAATAAGTTCTGGTCCAAAATATATTATTAATTCGCCGTTTGCACATCTCCCATAATACACCTTGTTTGCCCCAAAAAATTCGCGCAAGCATGGTCTTCAATTGCTCTTGGGACAACTGTAATACCCAGGAGAAATAAAAAAGCAAATGTTAAGCATAGATCTGGGAGGAAAACAAGGTGTATTATGAGATGTGCAAATGGCAAATATTAAAATATAATATATTTTTTCTTCACTCTTTTGATGGATTATTTTATACCTTTGACAACCCTTGTTCAGTTTAGTTTCAGGTTAAGTGAGTTCAAGCCTCTTGAGCACGGCTTTTGCCTCAGAGACCGCGGAAAGGGTGGGGCTTCGTGAGCTTTATCCCCCCACGTTTGGTACCAAGTCTGTAAAATGTCCTTATCTAAAAATGTCACTTACGCTGCTGTTAGATGCTTTTCTAACTAAGCGTCTCTCTTCTGCTTTATTTGCTTTACAGACAAGTCCAGTAGAGTTCTTTGGCGTACCTTTGAATGACCAAGAGTTACTGGATGCCGATCCACGGTATGTATTGGGAGCATGTAAACGATTCATATCTCCTGGTACATATGAAGAACATTTCACGCACCTCAACAGTGGATATAGGACACCTAAACAAGTTCTAAGGAGTTTGCTGGAGGTTTTAGCAGGGTTGGACTCTAAAGACCAAGATGAATGTCTTGAGGCCATTATACATGCACTGAGAGAGGCGAGCGAAGAAGGATTTTCGCACGTTATTGAACGTCTTCAGAAAGGTATAGTAGTAGAGAACACTGGGAACGAGGTTGCTGTTCCATCTGACGTCAGAGAGGAGCTCCACGCGCGCGCGAAGCCCCATAGTTAAGTAAATCTACCCATCCTAGAAAATTTGGTAATCACGTGACCGTACACCGCCCGAGCGACCTACCGTCCGTCCGCACCACAGGTATACCAATGTAATATAACTCCATCAACAGGTATGGCAACCCAAATGCAACTCGAGGTTATTTTGGTGGGAAAATCGCATAGCCACCCGCGTCTTGTAAACCAGAAAAAAATAGAAAAGAGTCAATAAAGACGCAAACGGAAAGCGGAAATTAATTGTTTCTGTATCTGTGGTATCTAAAGTATTATGCTTAGGTTAATTGTCATGTCCACAGATTTGGAATATAGAGCAAGAGAAAGACAGTGAAAATGAGAAAGTATGCGGCAGGCCAGCGAAACTCAATGAGAAAAAAAAAAAAGGAGACGTTTTTTTTTTGTTGGAAGAACAACATGAAACTTTTGTAGCGGCGGTGACAAACTGAGAAATGCTAGCGGCCTCCAATGCAAGGTGAAAATGAGCGGCAGTGAAAAAATGTGAACGAGAACACGTACGACTTTTCCTCCAAAAATCGTTCAACTAAGAAGTTTGTGGAAGTTTCACGTTGTAATCGTGCAAAACAACGGCAAAGAAATGTACAAAAAAGTGTGCTGCAAGTGCAAAGTCGCTTTTTTTGCTAATTAGACCTATTGTTTAACACCGTTTTCCGGGGTTGCCCTTGCGGGTTAGCATTACAAGGTTTTATATTAAATTTGAACAAACTTTAAATATTATCGAGAGCTTCGCTTTTAGGCCTGGCTAAGTCTATATATCAGAGTTTGCAATGTTGCCTGCTCAGAAACTTTTTGCTGGAGACAGTCTTTTTTGTTAGGAGCTGCCGGTTTACATAGAGGGAGGAAGATCCTAGGACCAGGAAGATCCTAGAAGGCGGGTCATCCTAGCGCCATTTGTTTTTCTGTATCCAGGTTACATGCAGAAGCACTTGTCCTTAGCACTACGATCTTCCTAATACTAGGATCTTCCTAGCTGACAGGTAGGAAGATAAAATGCCTTTGTTAGGAAGATCCCAGTGCCAGGGATAAGCCAGACAAGAATGGCGGCAGGTGATTCAGTGGCTAATAACGGCCATAAAGGCCGACCATTTCGTTTGGCGTTACTACGAGCTAATTATTGTGATAATTCTGCTGAAAGTTAGTTATTAACGCCAGTAAAGAGAGCAGAAAAGTCCAATTGCATTTTTGTTTTTGTCACGCACTATTTTTATTCCTTCTCGAACCTTCTCTACTTGGGCACCGCACAGACCAAAATTTCTGCATGTTAACCCAACGAAAAGTTGTTCCACCTTCTAAGATCTTCCTTCATCGGTCCATGTAAACAGTCCCTTAAGAAACATTCGACCTCAAAAGTAGCCCGCCATGAGAGCTGGCGCTTTTGGGAAAAATTCCAGCCATGCAACAAGTAAGCTTAAATATATATTTTTTCTTTTCTGGATAGGGCGTCAGATGGTTAGTCTGCCACTAACAGAAAAACGCGAAGTGATTCCCAAAGTTTCAGAAAGAGTGGGATCATCCTGGAAGAGTCTGGCAAGGGATCTCGAGCTTGAAGACGAAATTATTAATAGTTTAGCAGGGGAAGAACGAGAAGACATAGAACGCTGTTACAGAATTTTGCGAAGGTGGTGTGAATATAACGGAAGGAATGCCACCGTGAGAAAACTCATGATCGCACTGACGAAAATGGGAAAGGCAAAAGTGAACAATGACATCATGAGATGTTTGAATCTTGTCAAACCATATGTTGTGGACACATCAGTGACCAACGCGATCCAAACTAAAATGTTACGTTCCAAACTTTAAGATTCCACCCCAAACGCCTAATTTGATGCAGTATAAAACGCGATTTTTGTCAGAAACTGTAAATCTGTACTCTAGGTATAACAAGTGCAAAGCCATATTCTGAATACACAACAGAATCGGAGTTGACGTATCACGCTGACTGTGAAAACTGAAAACGAGATGGTGAAACAACGGTATTTTCTACTGAGCCGGTTTGGATATTGTTGGGAGTATAAAATTTACAATGGGCTATTGCATTTAATATCCGTATCAACCCGCCCCTCGTCTGAAGACTTAGCTTTTCTTCTTACCCCTAAAGATTTTAAAAATTAAATCGCATTCACCCCTGACGGACTTCAATAAAATATGGGTTTAACCCTGAAGAATATGGGTCCTACCACTGAAGCGTATGAGTCTACCCCTGAAGATTTTCATGAAAGTTAAAGCTCCGACCCAAAGAATTTCATGTTTTTTGGGCTCTACCCCTAAAGGAATCCTCAATTTTTATAAGTTACACCTGAAGAATTCCATGGTTCGTCAACCGGGGGATGCGTGTATTAAATGTTAAATGCAATAGCGTAATGAATCAACAGATCAGGCTCAAAGGGATATCCACGTGGTCGACGGAAATTACAAGTTTGGAAAAACACATTTTAGTTTGGAACACGTTGACCCTTGCACCCTTGATCAAGTCAATCATGATTACGATCACAAGTAACGAACCTTGAAACACAGAAAACCACTAAACGGTGAAAATCCACCAATGGCAAATCACAAACCATGACCTTTTGATCTCTTTGGAGTAAACGTTTGTTTCTTAAGTCAAAGGTGACTCAAAGAGGTCCGCTAAGATGATTTACGGCAGCGAAAACCCTAAAAGTTAGTTTGCTTTTGAACTTCAGATTCGCGTGCTTCTATCTTTGAAAAGCGCAGTACGGAGGGTGTAATTTGCAGGTTGCAGGTCAGAATTTGGAAAAAGAGCTAAATGTCCTGAATGGTTTACAGATCTTCCCGAGCTCCTAAAACAGAACACTACAATGATGTTTTAATCTTGGTGATATCATATTCTTGACAGGGTCACACAAAACCGGAAATATCAGATCTCAGTTCTATAAATCGATTCTTTAGTCCAAGGTTTTTCGAGGCAAGAAGGAAGGTTTTAAAATTGTGAGATCAGCTACTACTTCATCGCTGTTGTCCATCTCATCACTCCTGGCTAAGCTAGTATAGTTACAGAAAAGACCGGTTCCTCGCGGTTGCTATCGCCGTCTGCCGTACCTAGGATAGAAATGGAAATTACACAACCATGGTGACCCAATTTATATGTGCAACTCGACTAAACACAAAGTAAAGTTTCATATCAGTTTAAAAGCAAAAAGAAATTTCGATGAAATCCATCTTAGATGCACGCCAGGCCTGGATAGATCATTAACCACCGGAAATTTCAATATCCGTTTTTTTTTTTTTACCATTCGTTATTGTTTTCTTTTTTTTTTACGGTGTAAAGAGACAAGACAAAACAAAGATATATGATCTCGAATTCCAACTGCGCTTGAGAAATTCTGATTTATAGTGCAGTGTGATACTATGGCCAGTCATTGAATTCAAAACTTACCTCTTTGTATAAAGAGGAATGCGAAATCTAACTCCCTCCCCCGGGGGGGGGGGGGGGTACTGCCATATATGGCTATATGGGTATGTGCCGCTGTGAAGGGTATGGTTTTCAAGCAGTTTACTCTAGGATGGGCTCCCTCCGAACAATTATTTAAAACCTTCCTTCTTGCGTTAAAAGGTCTGGAACCAGGAGTGATAGGCTCCTGCTGGAACTAAAGGATCTTTTTACAGAACTGAGATTTGAAATTTTCAGTTTTGGGTGACCCTGTCAAGAATATGATATCACCAAAACATCATTGTAATGTCCTGATTTAGGGGCTCGGGAAGATCTGGAAACCATTTAGGACATTTGACTCTTTTTCAAATTCCAACCAGCAACCTGCAAATTACCCCATCACGCTATCGTCACTTGAAAATGACTACCAAAAAAAATGACTACGGTATTTTAACATTACCTTGTAAATTAAACATGAATTGTTGTAAAGAGTGCTTATTGAATGTGATTTAAGAACTGGTGGCTTTTTTTAATTCATAAATTATGCAGAAAATGCTATTGATGCGAACAACTATTCAACGAGTTTTCTAGCATTTTTAAATTTTTTATTTTTAATTGACTGTGAAAATCCCCGCACTTTAATTAAGTCTGTCTGTCTTAAATGTAATAAGTGTCGTAGTCTTACCCAGTCTGTCTCCTGTTGCTTTTAATTTTGTGATTATGTATATATTTTAACTATTCTTATATTATTTAATTTTCTGGGCCCCAGGTAACCGACTTGTTTGATTACCTGAATGTATTTATATTATGCTGGCGAAGCTAATAAAATAAAATAA
>NC_133208.1:3318414-3338414 GCF_958299795.1 Porites lutea | reverse complement strand
AACGGCTGGAGCTCACCCTTTGGGCTTGACTGTGTTACAATATTTTGCGAAGATCAAAAATTAAGGAGATAGTTTCTGTTTGTGATAACTGCACGGGATGATGTGAATATTATGGAATTTGACGCGCTGAGGGCCAGGTACGTCATTTATGATGGCAGCCATGTTGGTTGTCATATTGGATGTCATTGAAAATTCAGATTTATCGCAATGGAGTAAACGCAAACCATCTTTCTTCTGACCCCCCCCCCCCCCCCCCCCTGCCGACTAAATCTGACAACTACACTAGGTCTCTTCCTTTCGCCAGCCATTCTCATTTACTCTCCGAAACGCAAGTTTTTCTCCCTAGACGGTTTTGTTTCAACTGTAGCTGTTTTTGAGAAATTTCACTTTATTATTATTTTAAGATCGAAAATTTTTGTAATTACCTCTTAAACTGCAAGTGCCTTCCAAAAGAAAGCGTTTTTTGCTACTTAAAAAACATTAACAATTGAATTTAACTTGTTAAAGACCTTAAAACAACGCCCCCTTATGTATGTAAGACGGGCTAATCCCTAAACCCGACGTTTAGAGTTGGGCTCGGACTGCCAATCTTTACTCACTTTCCTTGAATCGTGATAAGGCGGACACCTCTAGCAAAGGTTTAGAAAAGGCTCAGAAGCATGAAGCAATATCTCTTTTCCATAATATTTTCCCCAGAATCCTTGTGGTAGTTCTCCATGCAAAAATAACGGGACTTGTCAATCAGGATTTACCAAGAAAGGATATCACTGCTTGTGTCGAGGCTGGACAGGTGCAATATGCCAAATGGGTAGGTCTGAAAAATGGACTAAATGAACGCAGTAGTTATGAAACCACGCAAGCTGTACCGCACTTAAAAGGAAGAAACCACATGTGAGACATTAATTTGAAAAAAAGTATATCCGCTGTAATATTAGCCCTGCCATTGTCGACAAAACCATCACAAGCGCATCAAGCGCAGGGCCTTCCAGACGGAAGCAGCATTTTCAGGAGCTCGTGCATTGATGAAAGACTTTTCCATTTACTTTGGAGTGGATTCAGGATTTGCGGCACGTTTCTCTTTACTTTCACCTTCGTTTAGCCTAAAATTCTCGATCTGAGTTATAATTTGAAGTTGAGTTAATTTTCGGTGGACTGTCGACCTGTCGTGTAAACGAGACAGTTCCACTGTCCAGTCATCGTTTTCTTTGCAAAGTAACTGAATGAGTCTTCTAATAACTATCTTCACCTAGATATTAACGAATGTGATGAAAAAAGTCACGAGTGTAGCCAGAACGCAGATTGTAAAAACACAAAGGGATCTTACAGATGCAAATGCAAGACTGGATTCTATGGAGATGGATACAACTGCACAGGTATCCCAGTGTTTATTTGGGTCCTTAGTTGTTGTAAACAGTTTAGAAAATATCCATGCAGCTAACATCAATGAACTGCAAAAGATCATCCTCTTAGGAGCGACAGGTATACTAAGACGATTTCTGTCCATCCAGTAAAATACCCCTCTAGCACCTCAGGACCAAGGAATGGGCCAGTTTCTAATAGACTACAAGGAACAACAACAACAACAACAACAACAACAATAATAATACTAATAATAATAATAATAATAATAATGATAATAATAAATAAATAAATTAATTAATTAATTAAAGAGCCGGTATCCAGAAGAAAAGGCATAAGAGTGGATTTTAAATCCAGCATGCTGATGGAAGTGGAAAGCTCAGTTATAAGCGAGGTATTATTTCTCTGGCCAAGAAGGCGAAAAGGGGAGCTTGTAACAGAAATATTATGCTAGTATACCATTGATCTATTTGCTTAGGAAAGAGAGGGAGAGAAGACTGAAAAGAAAGGGCGGCTTATTCACTGTCTTCCGCTTTACAAAGAATATAAAGGCAAGTGAGAAGTAAGTGGTTAATTCACACTATTACAACGTTATTCTAGATATCAATGAATGTCGAGAAGAACTGAGATGCGGAAAGGACGCAGCTTGTACGAACACTGAAGGATCTTTCAGATGCACCTGCAATATTGGTTACTATGGAGATGGATACATCTGCACAGGTATACCACTGTTAGTGCAAACTTCCCAAGACTGAAAGCAGTTGCAAGCGAGGGTAAAAGACAGCACTGATTGATCACCATCAGAAAAACAGCCTGAAATATGATGATGTTTATCGGTTTGAGGTTGCCAATAGTTCCTGGTAAAAAAAAAATTTAGCTTTTGTAAAAAAAACAGTGCAATGAACACCAACGAATCTTCTATAGTTTGAGGCATTGGATGCTTTGACAGTTATGATCGTAAATCATGTAAATCGTGAACTTTTAAACCAAGCATTATATAAGAAAGGACTGGTTTGTCTTTTAGAAGAGCTAAGGAAAATTCTTTATGCATAAATCAATTCCAGCTGCGCCCAGCCCCCTCCCCGGGCTGACCCCCGGGCATTAGCAGTTTTTTTCCTTGGATGGCAAATTCCCGGGGGTGGGGACTCTTGAGCTGTCAAATCCCCCGGAGTAGGGACGAAAAAAGAGGGCAAATGCCCCGTCCTCCGTCAACACTGCAACATTTTTTATTGATCGCACGGTCGAGTAGTGCCATTTTAAGCATTTTAATGTGCGATTTTTTGTTTCAATTAACGTCTTTCTTTGTAATAGTACTATTCTAATTGAGACTTCACGCCGTGACGACACCAGTTTATGGTTTTAGTATTGTTATAAAATTAATGACATTTTAGAAATTAATAGTGCCCTGTAAAGTTAACTGCAATGAATAGTTTTATAAATATGAAAGGATGTTCTTCAAATAGTATCAAGAGAAACTTGATTCAATAACCCAAAAAACGTTGATTCACGTCGATAGCTCCCGCGTTTCGCTATATAATTCTGGCTTGATAAGCAATGAAGAAATGCATGCATAAAATCGAGAACATGCCTTTACAAACCTCTTCAATTTTTTCCCGGCCTTGAAATGCGCCAATCTGCTTGCTTTTCAAGTAAAATCCTGTGTGTAGCTAAATTCTGATAGGAAACCGCGTGCGTGTCAAAAGCTCGGGGTTGGCAAATGCCCGGCCCCCGGGCAGGGCAAAATTTGCAAATGCCCCACCCCCGGGACTGAGGGCGGGCAAATGCCCCGCAGTAGCCCTGAGGGGGGGGGGGGGCTGGGCGCGGCTGGAATTGACTGATGCATTAACAACTGCCTCTGGCAACATAGTGTCTCATCGCTCTCAGGAATGTTGGTCAGTCTGATATTTTTCTAACGAAGTAAAAACTGGTTTGGCTGCTTCTTCTGGTTTAATTCTTCTCGATCTTTATAATAATTATGCTTATGACAATTTCACTATTAAAACGGTCTCCTATGGTTTCTCTTTTAATACGAACAAGTTGATTATCTCACAGTCACAGTCATCTCACTCTCTGATCTTAAATATCTTTTGTTCTCAAACTAGAGTGTTACACAATATTTGACTTCGAAGACCATGATTTGTCAAATTGGACTTTGAATGGCACTGCATTCAATAATCAGCCAACATACGGGAATAACACGTTATCAAGGAGGGGTAGGGCTTGGAGCAACCACAAAGGGGATTGGTGGATTGGTACCTTCGAGAATCGGCCCAGTCCCTCTGAACCGTTTGGGGGACAGCAAGGTGATGGTCCTCAAGGCTCATTGACGTCACCCAGTTTTCAGATTACTGGAAAATTGCTTACCTTCCTGATTGGAGCAGGCTGCAGAGGTTATACAAGTCCAAACATTCGTGCCGAGCTTATTGTTGATGGGGTAGTGGTTCGCAAGGAGACACCGACTGAATGTGATGGGGCTATGAAAGAGAAAAGTTGGAATGTAACAGATTACGCTGGTAAACATGCCCAGCTGCGGTTGATTGATTACTCCTCAGGTTTCTGGGGTCACATCAATTTTGATCACTTACAAGCTTGCCATAAACTCATTTCAGATACGGATCCTTGAGTTTTCTTGGTGTTCATTTTGAGCAGTTCTGTAAGATGAAAAAAGACAAAGGACTTGTAAGAATAGAAGCGGTTTTTTTTTTTGAATCATTCACAGAATTTACAGCTGTCTTTGTTTTTCTTCTGTGATCAATCAGATCGTCTGTACTTTCATTTTATTTATACTTTATGTAGTGATTTCGGTGAACAATCCGTGTAGTAGAGTTCGGATGTTTTGAATTAGCTCTGCGGTATTTTCCCAAACGTTGAAACGAAAGTAACTTTATTCGCTCTTAAAACCCCAATACAATGGGAGTTATTTCTCTCCCTGAACCAAATTACAAACTCAAAACTAAATATAAAGGTAACGAGCTAACAGCGGGGTGTAAGAAGCTTTTTCTTAAAGTTAGAGTAAGATCGACATAAGAATTATGTGAAGAGTTTAGTAATGATCCCTGTAAAAACTGGGGCTTTTAAAGTAGCTGAAAGCACTTCAGAGCCTTGCTTTATCTTTATTGTTTGACTAAAAGCTGTAAAAGGTAGCAAAACGTATACTTACACCAGGAACTGGGGCCAATAGCACATATATCAGGAGAATGCACCCAACGACAGTTTCCTCTTTAATACATTGAAAACACTTTTTAGGCTATCCAAAGTACTTTTAGAGCTGTAGAAATTCATTTTAAGTGGTGCTATAAAATTTTTATCTGTTCGGTCACTCTAGGGGAACTTGGGTCTTTTCGAAATTTTAAGAGCTTGTTGATTCGTGAAACGGTAGAGAGATCAAAGCGATTACAGGTTCTCTTAAAGAAGATACTATTTATTCCACTACTTCAGAGTTTGTTAAAGTTTGCTCAGACTAAAGTAGAAAGGTAACATTGGTTACTGCTTTGAGAATGTCAAACCGCGAGGAATTGAACACGATAGAACTCCCTGGCTCTGTTTCCATCTTTCCAACAAGGGATGGTGTAGTACTTTTAAAAAATGACGACACAGAGTTGTGGACGTTTGACATGAGGTGTACCGCCCAAATGCCACACCTTTGTTGAAGGTCCTGTCAAGTACTTTTCCATCGCGGTCAATGACTTTGGAGTTAGATAAGATGATTGTTGTTATTGTTTTCAATTTATTTTATTATGCTATTTTACGGAAAAGAAAAACATCACTGGTGTACTTACCTAGTCAGTAAAAAGTATAAAAATGCCGTTTAGCCAGCCGTATAGGCACAAGAAAATGGATTTAGTAAGCTGATTCATAGTTTTGACACCGAGTATGTAGACGATCCCCTCAAGACATTTTAATGCACCTTCCGTTGTTTTGAACGGGGCATGATTTTCAGAAAAAGGAAAAGCACGTCATTGAGGTGGAACAGGTGGTCATTACTACGAAAAATAGCCTACCGTTCCATTTTAGCGACCACAAGAATGTCTTGCTGGTTCTAAAACAATGAAAAGGTGCATTAAATCTACCCGCTCGGTCCGCGCTACGCGCTCGGTCATTGTCTTTAAGACGGCCTCGAAGGAGCCCGGGAGAAGAAAGGGCGAGAAGGGGGATCTCTACAACGGCGGGAAGCGGGGAAGAAATTCAAAAAGACAAGCTTTCGTTATTTGTTATTGGTTATCATCCACTCAAAGAAACGAACCCAAACAACGTCCATTTAACGTTCTCCGAGGCTTAAAGCAAAATTTTATATGCGAGAAAAGTCAAAAACCAAAAATTCGTACTCGGGATAAAGAAAAAACAGCATTACTTGCGGTCAAATTGGAAACCTTTCCAAGTCGCTTACACCATAGGTCATGAGTGAGATGGCATGACACATGTACACGTGTGTGGACTGTGTCAGTCGTGTAAGTGTCTCGTCTCTCTCGCTAAAGGGCGGGAGTCGGGAGACAAAGGGATACAAGGGTACGGAAGGCGGGAGGATGATCAACCCTGTCCCATCCCCCCACCCACCCCCCCCCCCCCCCACCCCCACCGCTTTACTACTGCTACCAGAATCCTTCATGGTTTTTCTTTCTTGTGAAAATTAGGGCTTTCTTTTTAAAACCTCGCTGGGATGACATGACCACGGTATTTTAACATTACCTTGTAAATGAAACATGAATTGTTGTAAAGAGTGCTTATTGAATGTGATTTAAGAACTGGTGGCTTTTTTTATTCATAGATTATGCAGAAAATGCTATCGATGCAAAAAATTATTCAACCAGTTTTCTAGCATTTTTTTACTTTTAATTGACTGTGAAAATCCCCGCACTTAAATTAAGTCTGTCTGTCTTAAATGTAATAAGTGTCGTAGTCTTACTCAGCCTGTCTCGAGTTGCTTTTAATTTCGTGATTATGTACTAATTTTAACTATTCTTATATTTTTTAATTTCTGAACCCGCAGTAACTGGCTCACGCTGTTTCGGAATCCCTGCCACTTTTTTTGTTGTTACTTCGTTTGATTACCTGAATGTATTTATATTATGTTGGCGAAGCTAATAAAATAAAAAAAATAAAATAACTTGTGTTTTATTTACCTTCACGTAGTAAGGGACTGGTCAAAAAGTATAGGGGGGGTGGGCCGGAGCAGAGAGGGGGTGGGTCATGAGGTTTTGAGCCTTGTGTAAGGGGTGGGTCGTGCAATTTGCAGCTACCCTCAGGGGGTGGGTCACCCTATTTTATTACATAGATAAGCACTAACTGTACTAACGAGACAGTTGACCACACTTGTTTTATAAAACACAGCCAGCTGGAATTATTGCTAAAATACTCACAAACCTGTTGTGCGAGAAAATGCAACGGGTGACAGACCGCACATCCCGTGAACCCTTTGTTAACCTTTTTTTTTTTGGTTCTAACGAGCATGTCCTTTAATGATTTTCCTTTTTTGTAAGGAAATGATTGGTGGTTCTTAAAAAATTTATTAAAGTTATGGTTGGCTTTGTATAAGATTCCATTTTTATTATTTAAGCTTCCTTTTTAGTAGACACTGAGGGTTGGTATTGTGTCACAAATGGCAATAAATCTTTTTCCTCCTTGTAGGTTTTGTTTTAGGAGTTTAGACTCGTTTTTGTGAATTTTATTTCTGATACTAGGTCTTCTATCAAAGTTTGTGGGTAGCCTCTGTCCATCAAGCGTTTTTTGAATTATTTTCCTCAAAGGTTGTTTCTGAGGAGTTTTTTCGTAGGATTCTCAAGGCTTCTCCTTTGACAAATCCTTTTTTAACACTTGGAGGGTGACACGAGGTGAAATGTGTGTGCAAGAAGGTTTCCGTTCATTTAAAATGTGTCTTTGCGTCAAGGATAGATTTTTCTTGAATTTTGTGCCTTTGTATACAACCGTGTCTAAGAACGCTGCATCTCAGTGTCAAATGTTTCGGCCATGAATTTAACAGTTGGGTGACGTAAGTTTGCTTGTTCAATGAAGGCTTCGATGTCTGGTTTACTCATGTCCCATAGGGAAAAGACATCGTGTATGTAGCATTTCCAAACTGTTGTTCTAAAGACAGTTTTGCTTAGAGTTGTCGTTTCAATATATGTCATGAAAATATTGGCAAAGGAATCAAAACTGCTGTCTTTGTGCCCATTACAGTTCCATGGTTTTGTAGGTAGTGCTTTCCATTGAAGTGGAAGAAATTTTCTTTGAGGATTAATCTAAGAATTACCGGCAAGTAATGTTTAGCAATGGGTTGTCTTTGTAGAAATTTTCATATGCGTTGTGACAGACAATTTCAATATATCCTCATTTTGCTGTATATTTGTGTCAAGACTCATAACGTCCATCGAAACAAGAAATGTTCGGTTTTTCACATTTGTCTTTTCAGTGAAAGGTATGATTTCTGTGATTTTGATATTGGTTGTAGCAGTGTATCAACAAATTTTGTCAAGCACAGAACAAGGTTAGGCCATCCTCTTTTTTTTCTCCGTTAACCGTTTTGGCATTTGTAAAAAAAAAGTAACGACATAGTTACACCATTTTTCACTTGAAATAGTTCTTTTAGTCTGAAAAATGAGCATAGTAACAGCACAGAGAAAAACAAGAACAAAAACATGAACAATTTTCACAGTATATTTTACATTTTGTTAATCCAAATATGTGAATGTTAACTTTTAACGTCGTCCTGGGGTACCAGGGCCCACTATTCCGAGACTTCTTGTGATTTTTTTTTAAGTTTTTTTTTTTTTCAATCCGACCGACCGACCCAATATCAGGAAACGCATTCGACGGTAAACAAAGAGAAAAAAGGGGATGGCCTTATAGAAAACCAAACATCCATGTTTTAACTAGGGGGTGGGTCATGCAATTTCCAACCTTGCTTTAGGGGTGGGTCAGTCATTTTTGTACCGAAGGGAGGGGGTGGGTCATGTGTTTTTTAACAACCACATTTCCAAATGCTCCGGCCCACCCCCCCCCCCCCCCCCTATACTTTTTGACCAGTCCCTAACAACAAATTAAGCATATTTGATAAAGCATAACAACAAACGGAGATGCGTGACAAAAGCAAATTAAACTGACACTGACACTAAGAAACAATGCATGGTTGTCATCCCCTCCCTGGCCCCAACCCCCACCACCCCCTCCCCCCCCCTAAAAATATAACAAGGACAACAAGTTTTTTCAGTTTTCCATTAAATAGATTTTCACTGTTTCCGTTATCAATCGATAAAAATCACTTGATGGCTAACAGCTTTTATTGATTTCGATTTTTGTTTATTGGCTACTCCAGGATGTAACTACACCCGGAACTGCTACACCGACGTTATTTTGAAAGGGAGGCAGGTCTTAATGGTGAAAAACTGGGCGCTTACAAACCAGAAGAATATTTTAAACCTGGTTTTGAAGAAAAGATAAGATTTTTCAGAATTTTTAAAAATATTTTTTTAAAAAGTGATAATTGTTTGATCCTTCGACTATCAATTGCAACTCAATTGTCAGCAAATCTACTGCTTGTATGACTCAGTTTTCATTTTTGGATGAACAGATATATCTTCCAATATAAATCGATGAAATCGGTAAAAATCAAGATAAATCGATAAACAAAACGAGTGTGTCATCGATTTCTACCGATTGATCGATACACTCGAAATCAATCAAATCAGCTTTACCGATTTTTATCGATTTATCGATTGATAAATCGATACCGATTTTTATCGATTGACTACTCGGGTTTCAACAGCTGTCGATGAAACAATTTTCGGAACAAATTGAGACAATAAGGACCTTAAGCAAGGACGACGACGACGGCAGTGAAAACGTCGTTAAAAAATGAATTTGCGTTCTTTCAAACTTAATCGCGTCTATTTGGATCCTCTCAATAAGTCAAATACAGGCGACGTTTCTTGGAGTTGAATTCTCAAAGATTTTATTCAGGTTCAAAAAGAGGAAGGAAAATCCGTCGTCGTATGTCCACGTCCTCCATAAAACGTCAAATTAGGAGGTTTTACATCGTAGTCGTGCAGTGGACGTCAAAGAAATGTACTAAAAAGCGTGATGCACGTGCAGAGCTGTTGTTTTGATCATTAATTAAACCTATTGTTTGAAGTCGTCGTTGTGGTTGTCGTAGTCGGCGTAGTTGCTTAAGCTCCCTAATGTCGACAATCAACGACATCTTAGCAGCTGTATCTCTTCAAACAGCCTTGTCGCCAGGTTCTTCTAATTTCCCATGATGTCTGAGAGGTTATTAGACGCACGGACGTTTAATATACAGCGCAGCGACAATCTGCTCCTCTGTTGTCATGCAAAATATGGGCTCTTGGCCGTTTTATCTTCTGCTTGTCGTAAGTTTGAATTTTCTTTCGTCGAATGCCAAACCCGTTAGTTTATTGGATAAAGGTGAGAATCAGTGAATCATTAATTTGCTATTGATTCAAAATGATATACGTATAAATTCGTGACCTCTTGGATTACTTAAAGAATATACTGCATGTTTTTAAAATTCCATTTTTTCCTAGTAGTCTTTTTAGTGTCACAGAGAACATTAATCGTAACTATGAGACAGAAAGCTTTATTTATTTTGCTATATTCTATGCATTAGAAATATGGTCTTTGAAACCCATATCCTAGGGTACTCTATCCCCGAGGAGCACTTCCGTATGTGCCGCTGAACAGGATATGTTTTTTTTCAGTCTTTTAGGCTGCGGACACAGACGTATCTCCGGTCGTCAGACGTCTGTGTCCGCAAGCTATGATTCTTCAGGTTTTCTACCAAAAATTATTTTTGACAAAATCCTCTAATTCCATTGTGTCAGTTTCAACAATTTTAATCTAAATTACGTAATTCTGTATGGGAAAGGAAACGAATCAGGGCCGGGTTGTTCGAAGCCGGCTGGGTTAAGATAACCCAGGGTTAGTGCAAATTTCGAACTCAGATATGAGAGCTTAAAAAGCCAGTTCAGTTGAATTCTCTCTGCCTACAATTTGATGATTGGATATCCTAAAAAAATAGAGAAAATTATCCGAGAGAGTGCTTTTGATAAAAAGAAAAAGAAACCCGGGTTAAAATTTAACCCCGGGTTAGTGCTAACCGGCTTTCGAACAACTGGGCCCAGGGGCCCGTTTCTCGAAAGTCCCGGTAACTTTTCGGGCCCGAAATCAAATATTAAAATGGAAATATAAAGAATAAGAGCGCGGGTCCCGGATAGCAAACTACTCCAGTTTGTTTCATTGACTGATAGTTTTATCATGTTAGATGCAAAACTATTGAAACCTCGATCTTTAATGTAAACGGCAACAACTTACCGGGTCCGTTAATTATCGGGACTTTCGAGAAACGAGCCCCTGGGCCCTAAAATAAGCTCTCTCGACAGGGTAACGAAATGCATGATTTGTTTCTAAACCGAGTCAGGGTTTGAAAGCTTAGACGGGACTTCGGGAAACGGGTTCCTGGTCTAAAGACGATTTCCTTTCCCCCTTTTTTCGAAACTTGCAAAGTAGAAGTTAGTAATAAAATGAATTGATTGAACCTTGGTATAACGCTGCCTCGGTTTCAAGAGGGTCAAAAACGTGATGCGCAAAAAACTTGTCTTCATAATCACGCATCCCGTGCCTGGTGTAGCCTTCATGTTAGCCTGTGAACAGGCTCTCTGTTTGGGGAAAGGGTGAAAAAATCGCGAGGAGAGGCGATTTTTTCACCCTTTCCCCAAACAGAGAACCTGTCCACAGGCTACCTTCTTGTCAGTCTATCGTGTCGGCCCACGCAGATGGTATTTCACGTAACTTGTAATTCAAACCGAAACTCAGTCCCTCTTATAATCTGCTCACCCCTAACGCCCAGTCCTGTCTAGGCCTTTGGATAGACTTGCCATATTAAACCGTTTCACTTCTAACCGCCTGGCCAAAAAAATCCTCCCAAAATTTAATTTTGTTTTGTAAAATCGTAAGACATAAATGGTACTCTGCAAACGTTCTACTTAATAGGTTTCTTTTGAATAACAGCACCATAGGAAGGGTAAGGGGTTGGACCTCGGGGCGGAGCCTCCCCGTATAAACATTTCCTAAGTACCCCCCCCCCCCCCCCCCGCAGGGGGCACGATACCCAAAACACAGGGATACCCAAGTCACTGTGACATGGCAGCTTTTCAAACAGGCCCTTCGGAACCACGACCGCGCTGGCGCGAAAACATCACTTTACCTCGACCTCTTGTACACTAATTATTATTACAGTATTTATCCTGTCTCGTCCAATAATTGAAAAGTAGCTAGGGGAGATTATAAAAATCGAGTCCAGTGGATAGCGTTATCCACCATTTGAACTGAAGCCTGGGGTTAATTTTTTAAAAACTTTTACAAGCGTAATTTACAAGTGTAGCTATTGTTTTCAGACTCTAAAACAATAGCTACATGCACACTTGTAAATTACACTTGTAAAAGGTTTATTAAATTCACCCCGAAAACTATTGCAGATAGTTGTCCGGTAGCCAGGAGGTAAGTGCTTTAGCCAATCCGCCACTCTACTTCTTTCCTATCACAATGCATGTCATCTGACTGCTAGTCCTCCTACCCCTCCGCTATTGCGGTCGTGTTATTGTTTTGCTCACGGCCCCCCCCCCCCCCCCACCTATCCCTTTGTTTTTCCTCCTGATAAAACGCGCATGTGGGTAGGGGTACCCAACAACTTTGTTCTTTGAAGTGAATAACTGTTCAAATGAGCAAATATAAACATTTCCCTCCCTATTCCCTCTACGGCTTTCCCCAGTCCCTGTTGGTCAATTCAATTCGGGGACGTATCCGAGGCGAACGCACGGGAAACATCACATCTTCGCTTGCACCACGTGACCCGAAACGCTTTGGCCGCGCGGAATAATTAGGCCTAGCGACTAACAAAATATTTCCTAGAATTTTCTAAAGCCCAAGAAAGGCTAAAAATTTCTGGATAACCGCAGATATTCAGGGCTTTTTTTCTGGTATATAGAAAATGCAACTGATGGCTTCTTATGTCCTCGGACTTTCCACCGGACCCATCAGGGTAACTGACAGTTTCAGGGGAGACCTGAAGAAAATCCAATGACCTTAAAACTTTCAAGACTAGAAAAGTTCCCCTAGGACATCCCATTGGATAAAATAGTTTTTAGAGCAGCTCAGAATTAACCACTCCGGCTTCAAAAGCATTGAGAGAAAACCATTTGAGAAACTTCTGAAGTTTTTTTTCTTCATCTAGACGTTTTTTATCATTTTAGGTGTTCATCAAAGGTGGGAAAGCGTTATGCTCAAAGCCAGTCTCAAGAAGTCTCCCTTGGTGATGGCTGTAATAACGTCCCAACGATCGTGCATGAAATGATGCATGCAATAGGTAATTTTTCTCTCGCGCTTCAAGTATGCGATGGATAAAAAGATCATGGGCTGCCCTTATCGCATGTTCTAGCTAGGCGTTCGAGGTTTGCATGCGGGACTACAATGTGATCTACAGTACATGGTTTGTAGGGGTGAAGCCAGCTTTTCGACTAATTGTAGGCTTGGCTGGCTTTCATTTCCACCTATCCTGAAAATTGTACGCATGGCTAGTACGCAGTGACCTCCCCAACACTTTTAGCTCTTAATATACGTGTTTTTTAGCTCACCCCAACAACGCATAATTTATTACAAACAGTAGACTGGTCAAAGCAACAATTTGTAGTCCCAGGCCTTCAGGTCTATGGGCTAGCTACGCCCCTGATTGAAGTTGTAGTACTTTTGAAGTAACAATGATGTTTCGTTTCAACAGTTCTTTACTTTGCTCAAGAGAGAATAAGTAACTCTATAGTTATCCTCTCTTGCTTTGCTTTAACGCACTCCGTTACAAAACCTTTCTTCTTAAGGTGGCTGAACATAGTTTTGGCAGTTTGTGAGTATATGTCGTTTGTCAAACATGGCAAGAGAAAGGTTGTAGCTCACAAGCTGAAACTTGGCAGGTGAAAAATATGCTGATGAAAGATTTTGATCAACAGGTAAAATGTGACGTTTTCATTCTTTCCATGGCAACATGAACGATTGAACACAACCTTAAAATTTTACTTTGCTCAGTTTACATAAAATTCGCTCATTAGATTTTCCTATAAACTTGCACGCAGCTTACTATAAGTAATCATTACCATTTGAAACTTATTTGACCAAATTTTAATAGACGGGTTTTTAGATAATTAATAATATAATTGTATCTTAATTATTAAATGTATCACAAAATTCGTCTGTTCAACTTCCATTTTAAAGTTCTCATTAATTAAATACGATAAAAGTCAAAATTCTTGCCAAATATCACAAAATTTTAGTGAGTAGATTTTGAGAAACCGGTTTCTGTGTACCAATGCTTTTTTCGCCGCCATGTTTGTTTGCCTAATTTTAAACACACACCGTTACGCGCGTTACCGCTGACTGCCCGCAAAACTTTGTTCAGCCACCTTAACGCAGGTGAACCAAATTGTGTGATGTGAACGAGTCTTGGCCGTCTACGAAGGTATTACTAACGAGAGAATGGGTAGCGCGCACCGGAACTGCAAAATGAAAAAAGGGAGAATAGGCAATGAAGATACTGACAGGGGTAGGGTTTAAATTACCTTTTGTTCCCTTGCTTCCCGGGGTCATTCCCGTTCTTCGTTCCTCGTTTTAGTAAAGTCCTGTCCAGGAGTCCTGGTCCTGTCAGTAGCCATGCCAGTAAATACAGGTAGTAATCAGTGCCGGATCCAGACCTTGAGATAAGGGGGAGGGGAGGGGGGGGGGGAGCGGTCTCCAAAAAGAATTTTTTGGCCCTTCACACCTCAGTTTGGTCTAAAAATAAGGGGGGAGCCGGACCCCCCGGGCCACTCCCTTGGATCCGCCGCTGGTAATATAGATCCAATTGTATATAGCATCTTTCATATCTACTTCAGGTTTCTTCTACGAGCAATCAAGAAGCGATCGAGATAAATATGTCAAGATCTATTGGGAGAACATTCTGCCTAGAAAGATATTGCATACAGTAGTGAATCATACTTACGTTGTGTTAACCAGCCATCAGCGACAGACGGCAAACTATTGTTGCAAACTGAAAGCTGAAAAGGTCTATTTATTTTCGACGACACGACTTTTACTCAATTGTCAGTTGAAAATATTGGTTTGATTAAACTAGTACTTTGAAATCTAAGTGATATCTTTAGAAGTGTTCAGATACCTATTCTGACTTCACTAACAGGAGAAAAGGAACAATTCACCCGCAAAAACCATAAATAATCCGAAACTATCCCTCGAATCCCGCACGCCCCTTAAACATGCCGTCAGAATTTCTATTTATTTCTGTCCAATTCGTTCCCATGTTTCCCAAACGTCAGAAATTACATTTTTTTTGGCATCTTTCACCATTCCTGGGGTCTCAGTTACTTTCCAATTATTATAAAATGCATCAAAACAGCGTTTTTGAACTTTAGCATGATGGAGTAATATCATGAATTGCTCCCTCATAGTTAAATGTGCGCAAATCATGTCTTTACAAGAAATACGTTAAGCCAAGTGTGTTACCTTCCTACCCACTCTACCTACCTTACCTTCCTAAATTTGTTTTATTTTAGAGTATAAAGACCAGTTTGACAAATATTCGTGGAGAACTCTTGATAATTTGGGCGTGCCCTACGATTATCAGTCCGTCATGCATTATGATAAACGGCAAACCCACCGTTGTAGCCATTGGAAACGAGAACATGGAATTTGGAGCTCCGAATAACCTTCTAAGTACAAGAGGCGCAGTCGAAATCAATGCTTTATACAATTGCAGAAGTGAGTAGTTATATTCTAAAGTACTATATTTCGTCCGTAGTTGGTGTAGTGGCTGTAGTTGCTGTAGTAACTGGGGCACGTGGGAGTGCATAGGCAAAGGGGAGTTCTACTTGAAGGGCCACGTTTATAGTATATTGTATACTAATCATGAATCATTATCATTATCCTTCTATCGTTATCGTTGTCATTATCATTATCATCATCATCATTATTATCGTTATCGTTATCGTTATCATTACCATCATCGTTATTATTATCATTATTATTATCGTTATCGTTCTATCGTTATCGTTATCATTATCATTATCATATTAAATTCCGCTCTGTTTTGAGTTCTTTCGGTGTCGTGTTGATGTCTTGCAGACTTAATTTTCACGTAGTACTATCAGCATTGCAGTATTCTGCTTGCAGAATGTAATATGTCTACTTTTCATTTTTGCTGATCAGGTCTTTGTAGATCCTACGTTCTTCGGCATATTCGTTTGCGGTCCTTTGCAATCCTTTGTGGTTAATGTTTGTATCATTATCATCATCATTATTATTATCCTTATCGTTATCGTTATAATTATCATCATCATTATTATTATCCTTATCGTTATCGTTATCATTATCATTATTATTATTATCATTATTATTATTATTATCATTATTATTATCGTTATCGTTATCATTATCATTATTATCATCATCATTATTATTATCATTATTATTATCGTTATCGTTATCCTCATCATCATCATCATTATTATTATCATTATTATTATCATTATTATTATCGTTATCGTTATCCTCATCATCATCATCATTATTTTTATCGTTATCGTTATTGTTATCATCATCATTGTTGTTATCATTATTATTATCGTTATCGTTATCGTTATCATTATCATTATCATCATCATTATTATTATCATAATCATAACCATAACAAAATTGTCAAATCTGATTGGCTATCAACTGCGCTGATTTCAGCCTTAATTGGACAGTTTAATAGGGCAGTACGCGTCATGCCTAAGGAATTGGACAGTACGCGCCATCACGCGCGCGCTTAAATGGTATTTTTTTTCACCGCTAGCAAAACAAAATTTCGAATTTCTTGTGTTTTGATTTAAAAAATAGCCTATTATATCACAAATTTTGTTAAAGTTATGATTAATTGGTAACAGAACTTCGTGTCGTCCAATTCGGTCTGTAATCATACTCTTGATTAAACAAATCGGACTCCCGCTACACGGTCGTCCAATTTTGTTAATCACTCGTATGATTACAAACCGAATTGGACTCCACTCAGTCCTGTTACCATAACTTATTATTATCGTTATCGTTATCGTTATCATCATCATCATCTTCATTATTATTATCGTTACCGTTACCGCTATCATCATCATTGTTATTATCATTATTATTATCGTTATCGTTATCGTTATCATTATCATTATCATTAATATTATTATTATCATAATTATTATCGTTATCGTTATCATCGTCATTATTATTATCATTATTTTTATCGTTATCGTTATCATTACCATTATTATTATCGTTATTTTTATCGTTATCTTTATCGTTATTATTATCATTATTATTATCGTTATCGCTATGGCTATCGTTATCGTTATCATTATCATCATCATTATAATCATCATTATTATTATCGTTATCGTTATCATTATCTTTATCATCATCATTATTATTATTATTATTATCGTTATCATTATCGTTATCATCATCATTTCAAATAGACCTGTTGGCGATAACAGAAACTTGGCTAGACTTGAATAATCAACAGACGGCGAACATTATGAATGAACTCTGTCCTCTGGGGTTTGCTTTTATGCATATTCCTCGAATGAATAATTGTGGTGGTGGTGCTGGTCTACTGTACAATAAATGCTACAAGATCGAGAAACAAGATGTAACCAGCTTCTTATCTTTTGAATACATGGAAGTCTTGCTAAGAACACCCGCTACTGTTCTTAGAATTGGTGTAATTATTGGCCCCCGCCGTCTACCGAGAATGGACTCACTGCGACTATGTTTTTCAACGAATTTCCTATTTTGCTTGAGCGTCTAGCGGTAGCTAGTAGTCATCTTTTATTGACAGGAGATTTCAATTTTCATGTTGATGATCGAACCGATAGTCTGGCCTCCAGGTTTTTGGATTTACTTGACTCTCATAATTTAATTCAACATGTTTCTGGCCCTACTCATAAGGATAATCACACACTTGATTTGATGATGACTCAAGCGTGTGAGGACATTATTGAGAGTTGGTCAACCTTGAATCCTCATTTGTCTGACCACTCTACTATCCATTCAAAACTATCACTTGCCAGGCCACGTCCACCAAAAGTTAAAAAACAATATCGGAAAATTCGTGGTGTTGATCCAATTGAATTTCGCAACGATGTCATGGCTTCCACACTTTTCTCCTCACCTGCATGCAATGTGAGTGATTTATGTGATCAATATTATAGTGAATTGAGCAAGGTTGTTGATGTGCATGCTCCATTGAAAACACGCTTTGTAACCTCTCGTCCATCTGCGCCGTGGTATAGTGAGGAAATTGCCGCAGAAAAACGCCAACGTCGTAAATTGGAAAGGCGTTGGCGTAAGTCTGGAACTGAAGCAGATAAGATGCAATATGCCGATCAGTGTAGTAGAGTTCCTAAGCTCTTGAAATCTTCAAAGATGAGTTATTACGTTTCGCTTATTAATGAAGATAAATCGGATTCCAAAGTTTTATTAACACGATAGACCGTATGCTGCATTGTACGCCTCAAAACCACTATCCATCCTGTGGCTCTCCAAAGGAATTATGTGATAAGTTCGCTGACTTTTTCTGCGACAAAATTGTGACAATCAGGCATCAACTGGATACGTTATCTATTACTGATGCTTCTGCTTTTCCATTAATTGATGACGCCATAATTACATGTGAATTAAGCGAATTTTCTCCCACCTCAGAGGATGAACTTTCTGGTCTCGTGAAAAAATTCGCTGCCAAATCGTGTTCTCTTGATCCTGTACCTGCTTCTCTTTTACGTTATTTTATCGATGATTTACTACCTATTATTAAAAGAGTCGTAAACCTTTCATTCAATTCAGCTTCAATGCTAAGTTCCATGAAGAATGCAGTGTTGTCTCCTCTGCTGAAGAAACCGTCCCTAAACTTTGAAATCTTTTCTAACTTTCGACCTGTATCTAACCTGAGTTTTTGTCTAAAGTTATTGAAAAAGTTGCAGCCATGCGTCTGACGAATTATTTCTGTGATAATGATCTGAATGAGAGTCTCCAGTCTGCTTATAAGAAACACCACAGTTGTGAGATAGCGCTTCTACGTGTTCAAAATGATATACTGAAATCAATCGATGATAAACAATGCGTCGTTCTCTTGCTGCTAGACCTATCAGCAGCGTTCGACACCGTCGATCATAAGATATTAGGGACCTTTAGGGGTGGACCATTTGATTTTTGATAGGGGGGTTGCAGGATTTTTAGACTGCTAGATGTATTTTTTTATTGCTCCAGCCCTGCAGGATTTTTTTTTTAATCTCCCTGTCCTTGCATGATATTTTTTTTAATGGAAATTTAAAACACAAATTTTGAAGTTTAATAACTTGACCATCACCAGCCACTCAAAATTCACGGCAGCACTAAAAGACGGAATCCGGAATCCGGAATCCGGAATCCGGAAACGGAAACGGAATCACGGAAACGGAAACGGAAACGGAAACGGAATACGGAATCTGTGAAAGAAGGTTCCAAGCGATCGATTTGAAAAAAAGAATATTAGCAATGACAATGAAATAAATAAACAGATAAAAAAAGACACAAATGAATAAATTAGCTGAGTACATGAGAGGAGACTGCTGTATCACTAGAGGAGTCGATTTTCGGTGAAAAGACGCTTGATACCACTATCGGCAATGAATGCAAATTCTCATGGAACAGCAAAGCGAGGAGAAAAACGTTACCGACAAAAACTAGTGCCTTAAGAAAAAGGTAAGTTATACGGAGACAGAATTCGTTTGAATCGTTAGAGGCGTCGTTTACATAACTGAAAGGCGTCGCCGTCAGTTTTTCTCAGTGTCTTTTCTGGGTTGTCTTCAACAGTGTTCAGTTTTATTTATCAAGACAACTTACTCAAGAGAACCATGGCATTGTGGAGTCCAAAGAGAAGAGAGAATTGTGCATGCATTTGCTTGATTCCGCAACGGATTACATCAAAATAATGCGCCATGTTTAATAAGCCTCTTCAACAAAAATACGGACGTCCACGTAAACTCAATTACCGGTACACCAGTATTCCATCAGTATTCAGCTTGGCGGAAAAGTTGAACTTATTGCTAAAACACCGGAACTGTGGTCACGTCACCGGTCGGTCATGTGTGGAGTATTCAGTTTGGGGGCAATCACGTGGTGTGGTCTGAGGCTAACTACGACTATTCTTGACAATTAGCTACAAAAGTAATATTTAACTGTATTATTCAATCCATGAACTCGTGAATAAAAATTACTCGTAAAATTACTTTCATCGGCCTTGTAGTGCAGTAACTCACACTACGGCAAACCTTATCAAGACACAATAACAAGAATATATTTAAGGGAACTGCCAAGAAAACTAAGACAAATTCTCTTTGGATTGTACTAAGTTGTGTATTGTGAAATTCTTTAATTTTCTATCATTGATATTTGATTCCGTTTCGGTTTTCGTGATTCCGTTTCCGTTTCCGGAGTCCGGATTCCATGTTTTAGTGCTGCCCCAAAATTCACCCTTTAGGCTATTAAAAACCACCTTTACACGCAATGCATTTTGAAGTTTACATCTTTCTTTC
>NC_133208.1:3288414-3313414 GCF_958299795.1 Porites lutea | reverse complement strand
GGTACTTTTTTCAGGCCTCAGGTATATGAAAGGGTAGGGATTTTACTCGTTGATGTATAAAAGTGTAATGAAGTCTGTTATTTGGGTCTGTGAAAGATCTGAAAGGGCCCAAACGGGCTAACAGATGAATTTTATGGCTTTATAAATTCGAGAAAACTTTCTATTATTGTGGTTGATTCCTATTTAAAAGACAGTGCATTTACAGCAGTTAAAAGGGATGCAAAGTTCTAAACAAGGTATGTGAAAGGGGAACCATTTGTCAATAGAAGGTATACAAAGGGGTACCTCTTTCGAGATAAATTATGTATGAAAGGGTAAGGGGTTGGACCTTAGGGCGGAGCCTCCCCGTTTATGTATAAACAGTTCTTAATACCCCCCACCCCACCCCCGCGGGGGTACGATACCCAAAACACAGGGACACCCAAGTCACTGTGACATGGCAACTTTTCAAACAGGCCTGTCGGAACCACGACCGTACTGGTGCGAAAACATCACTTTACCTCGACCTCTTGCACTCTAATTATTACTACAGTATTTATCCTGTCTCGTCCAATAATTGAAAAGTAGCTAGGGGAGTTACGAAAAATCGTTGTCTTAAGTATACTTCTTCCCTTAGAGTTTGGAAAGCTCACGCCATGGTTGTGCTATGACGGCAGAGAAATCCACTGGAAAAAGCGTGATGCATGAACCGAGTTCTTGTTTTGCTTGTTTTAAACTAAGTTAATTACAGTATTGCTTAAAATTGTGGACGTTCTCGATGCCGTCGTATATCGTCTCTGATATAATCGGGGCAGTCTATGCTTACTATCAACCAGGCCCGGGTTGTCCAAACGTTAGATAGCGCTATGACCGGATAAATTACTATCCAGCGGATAAATATTATAAAAACCACTTGCGCTATTCAGTGGATAGAGATTTATCCGGTGGATAGCGTTATCCACCATCTGAACAACTGAGGCCAGGGGTTAATTTTTTTAAAACTTTTGAAAGCGCAATTTACAAGTGTAGCTATTGTTTTCAGACTCTGAAACAATAGCTACACTTGTAAATTACACTTGTAAAAGTTTTATTAAGTTCAGCCCGGGAACTATTTCAGATAGTTGTCCGGTAGCCGGTTTGTAAGTGCTTTAGCCAATTCGCCACCCTACTTCTTTCCTATCACGTTGCATGTCATCTGACTGCTAGTCCTCCTAAACCTCTGCTATTTCGTTCGTCTTATTGAAATTTTATTGTTTTCTCACGCCCCTCGGGAACTAGGGCACAAACAGCCATGAAAATCCCTTTGCTTACCTGGTAACTCCCCAAAATGCGTCTAGCTTTACCTTGTACCCTAATAAACTCCGCAAGCTGTGTTATAATTGTTGTTCCACAAGATCATAGCTTCCTTATGCAAACCTTCTCAGGGCCTAGTTACTAAGACTTTATTTATTTATTTATTTTCTTCACACACAGGCCATATCGCGTGTGATGTGTACAAAGCCATTCAGGAATTCCACAGGAAAACATGCATCCGATTTCAATACTACGACAGGGCAGTCCATGGGAGTAACTACATTCGATTTGGAAATAGCGATGGGTAAGGTATCAAAATATCAAAAAGGCATTATCTAGATATGTTTCTTTCTTTCTTTTTCAAAAAAATACTTTAAATAATTATACAAAAAAGATGCAAACAACTTAATTTACCTGAGAGGAGCATGCTGGAGGGTGGACTTAAGTTATTCACCTATGAGTAGCCTGCGTAGCAGGCGTTGAAAGGGGTACGGGATACGGAGGAAGGGAAAAAGGGAGGGGGTTGGGGAGAGAGGGTAATGGCTCACTACCCACGTAAGCTACCTATGAGCTGTCCTTATGAGACCCTTTCCCTCCCCTCCCCCCCCCCCCCCCCGAACCTCTCTTTCTTCTCCTGGTTAAATGCGCACGTGAATAGGAGTACCCAACAACTTTGTTCTTTGAAGTGAATCACTGTTCAAATGAGCAAATATAAATATTTCCTAGAATTTTCTAAAGCCCGAGAAAGGCTAAACCTTTCTGGATAACCCGTTTCATTCGTCTAAGATATTCACTGTTTTCTACCGTTATATAGAAAATAACAACTACGGCTACTCCTGTCCTAGAACTTATGATCGGACCAATCAGGGTTGAAAAAAAATCCAATAACCTCAAAAATTGTCCAGACGAGCAAAATTCTCCTAAGACAATCCAGTGGATAAAATAGTTTCTAGTGCAGCTCAGAATTAACCACTCCAGCTTCTAAACCATTAAGAGAAAACAACTTGAGAAACTTCTGAAGTTTTTCTTTTCTTCATCTAAACGTTCAATCGTTTTAGGTGTTCATCAAAGGTGGGAAAGCGATATGCTGAAAGCGGCTATCAAGAAATCTCCATTGCTGATGGCTTTATGACGTCCTAGCGATCGTGTATGAAATGATGCATGCAACAGGTAACTTTTTCTCTCGCGTTTTTATGCGATGGACAAAAAGATCAAACGATCATCGGGTGCCCTTATCGCATGTTCTAGTTAGGCGTTCGAGGTTTGCATGCAGGACTACAGTGTGATCTATATTACATGGTTGGGGTTGTAGTACTTTTGAAGTATGAATGACGTTTCTTTTCAACAGTTTTTAACTTTGCTTTTTTGCTCTCCGTTACAAAAACTTTATTTTTAACGTTAGTGAACCAAATGGTACAATATGTGAACTAGTTATGGCCATCTACGAAGGTATTACTATAAAGAGAGAATGGGTAGCGCGCACGGGGAACTGCAAAATGAAAAAAAAGGGAGAATAGGCGCTGAAGTTATTGACAGGGGTACGGTTTAAATTACCTTTTGTTCCCATTTTTTTTTTATTTTCCCATTCACTGGGTTCGTTTCCGTTCTTCGTTCCTCGTTTTAGTCATGTCAGTAGCCATGCCAGTAAATACAGGTAGTAATTTATATCCAGTTGTATAAAGCATCTTTCATATCTGCTTCCCGAGGTTTCTTCCACGAACAATCAAGAAGCGACCGAGATAAATATGTCAAGATCTATTGGGAGAACATTCTTTACAAGAAATACGTTAAGCCAAGTGTGTTACCTACCTTACCTACCTAATTTTGTTTTATTTTAGAGTATAAAGACCAGTTTGACAAATATTCGTGGAGGACTATTGATAATTTGGGCGTGTCCTACAATTGTCAGTCCGTCATGCATTATGATGAACGGCAAACCCACCATTGTAGCCATTGGAAACGAGGACATGGAATTTGGAACTCCGAATAACCTTCTAAGTACAAGAGACGCAGTCGAAATCAATGCTTTATACAATTGCAGAAGTGAGTAATTATGTTCTAAAGCACCATATTTCGTCCAACTGGCGCACAAGGGAGTGCATAGGCGAAGGGGAGTTCTACTTGACGGGCCAGGTTTATGGTATATTGTATACTTATCATGAATTGTAAATGTTTATCATTATCATTGTCACTGTCATTATCGTTATCATTATCATCACCATTATTATTATCGTTATCGTTCTATCGTTATCATTATCATCATCGTTATTATTATCTATATCATTATCGTTATCGTTCTATCGTTATCGTTATCATTATCATTATCATATTAAATTCCGCTCTGTTTTGAGTTTCTTTCGGTGTCGTGTTGATGTCTTGCAGAGTTAATTTTCACGTAGTACGATCAGACCATTCCTGGGGTCTCAGTTACTTTCCAATTATTATAAAATGCATCAAAAAAGTGCTTTTGAATTTTAGCATGATGGAGTAATATCATGAATTGCTCCTTCATAGTTAAATGTGCGCAAATCATGTCTTTACAAGAAATACGTTAAGCCAAGTGTGTTACCTACCTACCCACTCTACCTACCTTACCTACCTAATTTTGTTTTATTTTAGAGTATAAAGACCAGTTTGACAAATATTCGTGGAGGACTATTGATAATTTGGGCGTGTCCTACGATTATCAGTCCGTTATGCATTATGATAGACTGGCATTCACCAAAAACGGCAAACCCACCATTGTAGCCATTGGAAACGAGAGCATGGAATTTGGAACTCCGAATAACCTTCTAAGTACCAGAGACGCAGTCGAAATCAATGCTTTATACAATTGCAGAAGTGAGTAATTATGTTCTTAAGTACTATATTTCGTCTAACTGGCGCACAAGGGAGTGCATAGGCAAAGGGGAGTTCTACTTGACGGGCCAGGTTTATAGTATATTGTATACTAATCATGAATTGTAAATGTTTATCATTATCATTATCGTTATCGTTATCGTTATCGTTATCGTTATCGTTATAGCGATCGTTATCGTTATCGTTATCATTATCATTATCATATTAAATTCCGCTCTGTTTTGAGTTCTTTCGGTGTCGTGTTGATGTCTTGCAGAGTTAATTTTCACGGAGTACGATCAGCATTGCAGTATTCTGCTTGCAGAATTTTTTATGTCTACTTTTCAATTTGGCTGATCAGGTCTTTGTAGATCCTACGTTCTTCGGCATATTCGTTTGCAGTCCTTTGCAATCCTTTGTGGTTAATGTTTGTATCATTATCATCATCATTATTATTATCATTATTATTATCGTTATCGTTATCGTTATCGTCATCATCATAATTATCATTATTATTATCGTTATCGTTATCGTTATCGTCATCATCATAATTATCATTATTATTATCGTTATCGTTATCATTATCATCATTATTATTATTATCATTATTATTATCGTTATCATTATCATCATCATTATTATTATCATTATTATTATCGTTATTGTTATCATTATCATCTTCATTATTATTATCATTATTATTATCGTTGTCGTTATAGTTATCGTTATCATCACCATTATTATTATCGTTGTCGTTATCGTTCTATCGTTATCATCATCATTATTATCATTATTTTTATCGTTATCGTTATCGTTATCATCATCATTATTATCATTATTTTTATCGTTATCGTTAACGTTATCGTTATCATTATCATTATCATTATCATCATCATCATTATTATCATTATTGTTAATAATTATTATTATTATCATTATTATTATTAAATTATTAATGGCGGAGGCGGCGGCTGCAGGTCGGTCGCTCGCTGGAAAACCAGGAGGGCTAAAATGGACTGACAAGATGAATCAAGATTTACTAGAATGCAAGGAAAAAGCCTTAAGCTTAAAAAGCTTAAGCAACCCGCCATGTTACCAGAACGGACGGAAGAAAGGATATATGCGCATTTTGAAAGATCTATGGGATGACATGGGATACGTGAACTTGGGGTTATCAGCTCAGAATCTTCGCGACCCGCAGCAGCGATAACGGATGAAAACTCCCAAATAAGTGTTAGAGGCGACTCTTCAGCTGTTCTAGACAAAACAGAAGAGGTTGGTGCCTCTATGTTGTCACAAACCGAGGATCTCGAACCCGCCCAATGCGAAGGTGAAAATTTGTCAAACGTGAATGTGGTCGAAGGTTTGAATGTGCATATTTCTTCCGACATTGCTGATCAAAGAGCTCCCCAGGGACGGACCGCTACTTGCAAGGATCAAAACACCAAAAATCAAATCAAGCCAAATCTGCCTGATTATGATGTGCTTCCCTCCGAAACAAAGAACAAAACTTGGGACAGTATTAGTTACGCATGTTTCTGTAATACTGTCAACGATGTTTACGATGAAATCGTCCACTACAGGAGGAATATATTCAATGTTCCATCGGGTCGCGCAGGGAAGAGTTTCATTGAAGAATTAACCTTCTGGATTAAGCAATTTAATTCAGACTCTGACTTGAACTCGGTCGCTCTTAAAGCATTCATGGTGCTCCCAACTTTGATTTTGCAAAAACCATCCGCTACTTCCAAAAGCAAGGAGCATAGTGAAGCAATAGAGTGTCGATTAGCACTCTGGAAACAAGGGGACATTGATTTGTTGCTTAAAGAAATGAGGTTCTTTCAAGGGAAATTTGTGAATTCCAAGAAACCTAGAAAGGTTGAAGACTTATCCAAAGCCTTCTCAAAGCTGGTTCTGCAAGGAAAATTGACAGCTGCTATGAAACTCCTAGATAATGAGAGCTCGTCCGGTCTGCTCGACCTATCGCCAGATGTCCTGCAAGGGCTACAGGACAAACACCCACAGCCGGCTGATATCGCAGAGGAGAGTTTGTTACATGGCCCAATTGATTATATTCCGCCAAATTTTTATGACCTCATAGACGAAGAATCGATCTACAAATCGGCAAGTAAAACCAAGGGCTCAGCCGGACCATCTGGAATGGACGCAGAGCTGTATAAGAGAATCCTGTGCTCTAAGAATTTCAAGACCGAGGGCAAAATATTGAGAGAAGAGCTAGCCGTGTTCACAAGAAATCTGCTAAGGAAATCGTACCACCCATCCTTACTTGAAGCTTTCACGTCCTGCAGGCTTATACCGCTTGATAAGAACCCGGGAATCAGACCAATTGGTGTTGGAGAGGTACTGAGGAGACTAGTGGGAAAAACGGTCAGCGGTTTCTTAAAGGAGGAAATAAAAGAAGCGGCGGGTCCCCTACAAGTTTGCGCTGGTCATAACGCAGGAGCGGAGGCTGCGATCCATGCAATGAGTCAAGTGTTTGTTGAAAAAGGAACAGATGGAATAGGTCAGCGGCCTTACACAATATCCAGATCGTGTGCAAAGAAATGGCGCTCTATGTGATTAACACATATAGAAGCCCATCTAGACTGTTTATTTGTGGGGGAGGTGAAATACTCTCTCGAGAAGGCACCACACAAGGAGATCCGCTAGCGATGCCATGGTATGCACTTAATACATCCATAATGATACAGAATTTGAGGGATCATTGCCCATTGGTTAAACAGGTGTGGCTTGCAGACGACTCAGCTGTAGGAGGGAGTATAGTGCACTTATACAACTGGTACAGGCAATTGAGTAAGGAAGGACAAAAGTTTGGTTACCTTGTGAATGGGACAAAGAGCTGGCTTATTGTGAAGTCTAGGGAACTAGCGGAGGAAGCAAAGAGGGTGTTTGGAGAGGAAGTCAACATAACGACTGAAGGTCAGCGCCATCTGGGAGCAGTTATTGCGTCGCAAGAATACAAAGATCAGTATTGTGAGGAGAAGGTTCGTGGATGGAAAGAGGAAATCGAACGTCTCTCTGAATTAGCGAAGAGCCAGCCCCATGCGGCGTATATTGCTTTCACAAAAGGCTACAAGTCGAAGTTCACCTACTTCATGCGCACGATTGAATCGTTTGAAGATTATGTCGATCCAATCCAGGAAGTGATTGAAGATTTACTACTCCCTACTTTGTTCGGTCAATCAGAGCCTCTCCCTAACGAGGTGCGCAGACTTGCTACTTTAGCAACGGGTCAAGGGGGTCTAAGCATTCCTGATCTGAAATCCGAGGCACCGCAGCAGTTTGCTGCCTCGAGACTAATAACCACCGCCCACGTAGATTCTATTACATCACAGAGTTCCATCATGGTGCCAGGAGAAAGATCTACGGAGGAGCTAAAGAGGCATCAACAATCACTTAAGAGAGCAAGTGCCAAAGAGAAAATGGATAGCATTGATTCAAGCCTCTCCCCAGGCCTGCTGCGTCTGGTTAATCAATCGAGGGACAAGGGCGCAAGTTCTTGGCTGAATGCGATGCCTCTCGCAGACAAAGGTTTAGCCCTCAACAAGCAAGAGTTCAGAGACTCGCTACGCTTGCGTTATGACTTACCCTTAGTCGATTTACCAAGTCATTGCTTATGTGGGGATAAATTCACCGTTAGTCACGCCCTCTCTTGTAAAAAGGGGGGGTTTGTAGCGCAGAGGCATGACGGTGTACGGACCTCGTTAACGACATTCATCGACAAGATCTGCAATAATGTCGAAATCGAACCACGCCTTCAACCCCTGGACAACGAGCGATTTCATTTGAGGAGCGCTGTTACAAGTTCTGAGGCAAGGTTGGACATCAAAGCGGGAGGTTTCTGGGCAAGAGGAGTTACGGCTTTTTTTGATGTTAGAGTTACGCACGTCAACTCCAAGTGTTACCAGAGCAAGCCAACATCGGAAGTGTTCAAAGAGCAAAAAGAAGAGAAGAAGCGCAAGTACCAGCAGCGGGTGTTAGATGAAGAAATGGGTTCGTTTACGCCTTTAGTGTTTGGAACTAATGGCGGAATGGGAAACGAGTGTCAGCGGTTCTTAAAGCATCTCGCAGACAAGATAGCTCAGAAAGACACCGAGCCTTATCATGTTGTAATCACTTGGCTCAGGACACAGATCTCGTTTGAACTCTTAAGATCGCTACATGCATGCGTCAGAGGTTCGCGAACGCCGTTTCGTAGCAAGATAGAGCAATCATTAGACTGTAAAATAAACGTCGCTAGTGCGGATATCTGAAATACGTGTCTATATGCTTTTATACTTAGGGCTTTTATGGACACTGGTTTAGCCGTCATTAGTATAATTCGATTGCAGGATCTTAATATCTCTGCATAATGGAATTCTTAATTTTATAGAATTTTGAACTTTTATTATAAATTATATCTATTTCCTCTTCTTTTATGTAAGGTTAAGTTACTTCTATTTTTTAGAATTTGTAAATGAATAGTTTTTTCTATCTTCACTTATAATATATGGGATTGTTTTTGTTCTCTAATGAAGGACGAGGGGTTTCTTTTGTAACGAATGGAATTGTAGATAGTGTTTTGATGAATTAATTAGATTTTTTGTAACAGCAGGTTGATTGTAAATCTCTTTTTATTATTATTATTATCGTTATCGTTCTATCGTTATCGTTATCATTAATTTTATTTTATCGTTATCGTTATCGTTATCATTATTATTATCGTCATTATTATTATTTTCATTATTATTATCGTTATCGTTATCGTTCTATCGTTATCATCATCATTATTATCATTATTTTTATCGTTATCGTTATCATCATCATTATTATTTTCACTATTATTATCGTTATCGTTATCGTTATAGTTATAGTTATTTTTATCATCATCATTATTATTATCATTATTTTTATCGTTATCATTATCATCATCATTATAATTATCATTATTATTTTCGTTGTTGTTATTGTTCTATCGTTATCATCATCATTATTATCATTATTTTTATCGTTATCGTTATCATCAACATTATTATTATCATTATTATTGTCGTTATCGTTATCGTTATTATTATTATTACCATTATTATTATCGTTATCGTTCTATCGTTATCATCATCGTTATTATCATTATTTTTATCGTTATCGTTATCATTATCATTATCATCATTATTACTATCATTATTATTATCGTTATCATCATCATTATTATCATCATTATTATTGTCGTTATCGTTATCATTATCGTTATCGTTATCATTATTATTATCATTATTATTATCGTTATCTTTATTGTTCTATTGTTATCGTTATTTAGGTATTTAGGTATTTTATTAATTTGCCACACGATTACGATAATTACAAAAAGATGCCAAAAAAAAAAAATGTAGGAAGAGATGGCGAGGAGGCCTAAAAGAAACTATAGAGCTTATGTTAATTAGGCCTCCTCAATTACAATTTTTCGAAGATAGTATAAAAATTACGGCGACGGATACAACATAATATGAGGTGAAAAATTAAACTAATCAATATTACGGAAGTTTACAAATGTTGAATATTAAAAGCCTTTTTCCCAAAATTTTTGTTGGAGTATACTAATAATTATTACAAATAAATGCCTTAAGTGCTCTTTTAAAGGAGAAAGGTGAGGAAGCGTTGATGATGTTGGTGTTTAAGGTGTTGTAAAATTTAGGTCCTTGATAAAAAACGGAAAATTGTTTGGTTCGAGTACGACAGAAAGGCAGACGAAATTTACACGAGTTTCTTGTATTATACGAATGAATTTGACTTTGTAAGGTAAATTTACAATGAAATTTTAAAGGTAGAGTATGGTTTTGATAGGAGTACATGAATAAGCCTAGTTGTATTAAGTATATATCATGAAATTTTGAGATACCAAGATTTTGAAAGATTGGATTAGTATGTGCATCGAAAGTTGTCATTATTATCATTATCATTATTATCATTATTATCATTATTTATATCGTTATCGTTATCGTTATCGCTAACATTATCATTATCATCATCATTATATATAATTGGGGCCGTCTATGCTTACTATCAACCAGGCCCGGGTTGTTCAAACGTTAGATAGCGCTATGACCGGATAAATTACTATCCAGCGGATAAATATTATAAAAACCAATTGCGCTATTCAGTGGATAGAGATTTATCCGACGGATAGCGGTATCCACCTTTTTAACAACTGGGGCCAGGGATTAATTTTTTGAAACTTTTACAAGCTCAATTTACAAGTGTAGCTATTGTTTTCAGACTCTAAAACATCTTTTCATGTGATGTGCAGGGTGATCTTTTTCTAAAGGACACCATCTTGCTGAGGAGTGTTAATTAGGGCCAGTTTACATGAAGGTGATGGACCTTAGGTCGGCGAGGTAACCTGCTTAGGCGGGGTAACAACCTTGGGTAACCCTCCCAGCCGGGGTCAAACGTGTTAACTTGAAGTAACCCAAGTGGGTTACTTCACCTACCTGGGGTCCCCCACCTTCGTGTAAACAGGCCGTAAATGTTAGAATTTGCTATTCACAACTAACAAATAAATGAATAAATAATGACCGCGTGATGTTTAATACAGCCTGCTATCGATTCATACTAGCACCATCGTCTGGTTTTAACAGATAATGATGATACTGACTCTGAGAATGGCCGCCTTGGGATATGGAGTAATTCAAAAAGTGACAACTTAGACTAGTACTGGAGGTTTCATCGGTCCTACACACAAACTATTGATACTGGACCTAGTGCTGATCATACCACTGGACAAGGTTTGTATTTTTTCATTGCCTCTATTAGGCGCATGCGCATATAAGCAAGAAAACATGTACAAATTAAACAAAAAAGGCCTCTAGCCTCGACGGATGAAACCCTCTTCAATCTGCTTTATTCTTCAGAGCATACCCACCCTCATTCAATAATTGCTAAACAAACTTTCGAAAGGGGTATAACACATATTAGTAAAATCCAACTGGTGGTCTATTGTCAATGCTGCGTTCTGATTGGTTGAGCTACCACTAGGCTATATGTTATAGCCCACTAGTAGCGAAAAGCGCGGGCTTTTTGGCGGCAAAAAAGGATTAAACTAGCTTTAACCAGCTAGCTCTCGTCCTCATGGCCTCTGAGGCAATAGCCCCATTCGGTCTTCGGCCTCATGGGCTATTGACTCAGAGCCCATTCGGGCTCGAGGAATAATTGTTAATAAGTCAATGTATAATAAAATCAAAATGTCCCCCAATGTCATTAAAAAGAGAGAAGAGAGATGGTTGTTTATGAGGGCGCCATTTTCGGGAACCTACTCATGAACGGTTAAGGAAGTAAGATTTTGGTAGTCATAGCAACAATCTTTTACAGTCTGTACCCATGAACATCGTGCATTACCGTATTTATTCGATTAACAGCCCCGGGCGCTTATTAAATTTTTGGACCTTGAGCATGGGCGCTTATTCGAGGCTCGGCGCTTATTAAATTTTCACCATTTTCAAAAAGTGTAACGTGTATATTTTGCAACAAAACAGTAAATGGTAATAACAAAACGCGAAGATGTAACAAAGCAAGGTTTCTGCAACACTCCGTCTTCGGGCAAGTCTGTTATTAGGGTTAGGGTTAGGGTTAGGTGGGGTGGGCGCTTATTCGAGGCTGGGCGCTTTTTAACTTTTTCTGCCTTTAGGATGGGCGCTTATTCGAGGTGGGCGCTATTTCGAAGTTGGGCGCTTATTCGAATAAATACGGTATGCGTCGTTTATACTAAGGTCCCTTCCACACGAATCCTGACATTTTCGAAATCGCATTTCAATGAACGGGATTCGTGTGGCCGATTTTTTATTCGTGTAAAAAAAAGCGATTTCAAAAGTATTCGCAGTTTAACAGAGTAGGAGGTAGCCTACAGCAAACGTATTTCCGGTCGTAGAAGCGACGACCGGAAATACGCCTGCTTTTCGCAGCTAGGTGGGAAGAGGTGGAAAGAAAACGCCCTGGATCACGCGTACTGTTTTTAAATTCTTTGTTGTTGTTGTTTGTTTGTTTGTTTGTTTTTGCTTTCGTTTTTTGAATGCCCATTAACTGGCGCCTCTGCCTACTACGAGAGAGGCATCTTTCGGATTTAATTTTTATGGACCGCTATCCAACAACCAACAAGATGTTCAAGCAGATGTAACTTGGTGCTTCCAACAGTGTTGGATGAATTTGGATTACAATTAAATTAACAATTAAACAGGACCTTTTGATTATGTTATATAAACAGGAGGATCGGTAAAGGATGTGGGAACCTGCCCACCCTCCCCTTCCCTTTTCCAAAATATGGCCTGAATAAGTAATTACCGTTAACGTTAGTTTAGTAAAGGGGTATCGGTGCGACATTTCTCAATTTTTTTTATTATACCGATCCAAACAGGATTTTACCTTTACGTGGAGTCATCAGGAACAACACTTGGCCAAAGAGCCGAGTTAGTGAGTCCGTGGCTACTTCATGTATGGCAAAACAATGGGAAGCCTGTCAAATTAACTTTATCCGACGGAAGGAACTGGTACATTTTTTACAAGAAAGGCGATCAAGACCAGTATCGGAAAAAAGGAATAGGGAACATAGATCCTCCGACGGGTTTAAGGTACAGGGTAAGTATATACCGGAAATTCTTACTCTCCGTAGCTGTGGTTATCGTGGTAGATCTAGATCACCTAGAATTATTAAGTTACTTCAGCAGAGATGAAGAGAAAGGTGATCGAATTCTACTTAAATTAGCTAACATCGAGTACCGTATTTCCTCAAAGAAGCGCCCGGGCGCTTATTTCAAATTTCAGCTAAAAGGATGGACGTTTATTCGAAGGAGAGCTCTTAATAGAGAGGGCTCTTTATTAAACGAATTAGAGAACGGTCTAGTTGTTCCTGGGAAGTTTACCGTATTTGCCAAGAGCGTGACAGTCGGACAAAAATTAAAAGACGAGAGATAACTCACAAAACGAAACTCTGCAAGCACATGGAAATAGATATAACTGGAAATGACTTAACAGAAAAGAAACTATCTCCCTCTACTGATTCTGCTGTAGTCGAAGCTTAAAATGTTAAAAATATAGTGGAAATAGAAGCTGGTTTTCCATGTATCCCTACTATTTATAGCCTGCGAGCAAGCTCTCCTATTTGGGCGAGCGAAGCGAACCGCGCGAGAACGTCCCAGCCTTCGCGTCTCCTCTCGCGTGCCTCTCGAGCGTCCACTTTTCACGATATCCCCCAGATAGAGAGCTTGCTCGCAGGCTATATTATTTAAGAAAGTGAGGGGGAAGGGATGAAGGCGCTTATTTGAGAGGGGGCACTTATTTGTTATATGGCCTTGGGGTGGGACGCTTCGAGGAAATACGGTACATTCGAAAACACAAGGAAAAGCAGACCTATGCCAGAGCTTCAATGTATATATCAGAAGGGAGAAAATAAAGGTACGACCACACCCAGGACAAATTAATTCTTAGAAAATTAGGATACCCTCATCCAGTGGTTATCGTTGTAACTTCGGCTCAGTAAATGATATAAGGAAACAGGGATACCACCTAGAGCAATTCTTGCACAGGCTGACGTCTTCATACTGTTTACAGGGAATCCAGGATGGTTTGGATTCTGGAGTCCACGGTGATGGATTCCGGATTCTTTGTGAATTGATCTTTTATTTCGGATTCCAGAACCCAGGATTTCGGATTCTTCGAGCAAAGATTTTCCGAGTTCTATCAGTGCTATATCTTGTCTACTTTTCTTAGAGCTAATAGACTAGAGATTCGGGATTGAAAGCATACGCGGGGATGCGGGAGACCCATAATACCCATGCACAGTGATTTTGTTACAAATAGTTAACAATTATTCCTCGCGCCCGAATGGGCTCTGAGTGAATAGCCCATGAGGCCGAAGGCCGAATGGGCTATTGACTCAGAGGCCATGAGGGCGAGAGGAATAATTGTTTTAGTAAAATCCAACTATTTGGTCAAAAATATCGAGACAAAGCAACTTTAGCTAGCAAAACGCGATTCAGCCGCCATTGTTTTGGTTTTCAAAGCCGGCGCATTTCTCTGCTAGTGGACTATAACATATAGCCTAGTAGTAGCTCAACCAATCAGAACGCAGCATTGATAATAGACCACTAGTTGGATTTTACTAATTATGGTGAGTCCTGCATGGGACTCATCTCGTGAAACATCATGAATCCCAGTCCAGAACCAATGAGTCCCAGTTCAAAAAACAATGAGTTCTAAATTGAAAATGCTTGGACCTTTATGTAACCAAGCAGTTAATCTGACTCCAAAACTCTGTATTACAGTTTACTGAAATAACAATATACTCCTTTTATTGTAAAGCACAACAAAGTGTCGTTGTCGTTAAGCAAAAGCCTCGAGAATAGACGCATAAATCAACCGAACAGTATATTTTACAAAAAGGGCATCTTATGGTCGATCGATCGATCTTTGCGTCCCAAGCGGAAGCATATGAATTATTTTGCTTCCCCAGGGATTTTTGTGGATCAGGGACGTAGGACAGAATACCTGCATGGGGTTTACGGGATTGAAGGAAAATTTGCATCGGAATGACAGGATTGAAGAACTCTAAAGGGAACCCTCGTTCGAGATTTAATTGAAAAAAGAAATGTTGAAAAAACATTTTTCCTCATAGGAACAACAACAGCCAAAACAACCCCACGGCCCCCAATGATCCCGAAACCTACAATCCTTGGTCAGGTTTATAGAGATAGTAGTGGACATGAGAATCACGCGTACGGCTCATACTGGGCCAAGACAGGCCAATGCCACAAGAACCCTGACTGGATGTTGGTTAACTGCAAGAAGAGTTGTAGCTCCAAAATTAAAGATTCTAATCCAAGTTGTCCTGCTTGGGCCAAACTGGGAGAATGCACTAAAAATCCCAGCTGGATGTTGCCAAACTGCAAGTCAAGCTGCATGCGCATTAAGTGCTGAGACAGAATGAGGTGAGATTATAATAATTATGATTATTTATTATCATTGTAACTGTTTATGAAGGGAGCCAGAAAAAAAATTAGAGAGAAGTTAAGGAAATTGAACACAATAAGTTTCTAACTATGCTTCTCGAACCTCTTCATCCACACCATTTTCTTAAGGTGATTCCATAGTAAAAGAACCTAACATAGATTTTAGCTAAAACTTGGTACACTGATGTAACAAGTCAAGAAAATGATAAAAAAGTAATAAAAAGTGGGGGTCACCGTGCTCGTTTTGACGTCACAATGCTGACAAATACGGCTACTTAGGACCCTTTTACAAAAACCGCGGGCAGCCCAAAACTAGACAAAAAGGAGAGATTTTTTCGATGATGCATGTGACATCACACAGAATTTGACTTTAATGTATTGTTTATCCACTTACGTACCAGAAAAATGCCTTTTAATGCCCTTGTTTTTACTTTGCGCTCCAAAGTAGAATTAAATTGGACGCGCGCTTTTCCACCCGTGATGGCTCAATCTGTACAATTTAGTAAAATTGCCAAAAAACTGAACATAGATTTGTGCCAATTTTTTTCTCATCGAAAGGAAGCACTGTCCTTATTAAAATCATGAAATAAAAAATGGGGGTCACCGTACTCGTTTTTGCGGTAGAGCTGCAGAAAGTGCGCACCAAACGCATTTTCTCCGATTTTTGAGAGAGGACTGGGGCGAGTTTCAAAATAGAATGCATGTGAAAGGGGGAAGAAAGTATTAAAAAATCCGTTTTTACAGAATTTACATCGAGATATCACATTTAGGACACAATGTGATAAAGAAAGTGTTTAAATGAAAATCAAAGTGAGTAAGCACAAGTTAAACATCCACTATCGAGGTTCTCCTAGAGGAGGTCGAACTCAGCAACACGCGTCCTGCTTACGTTATGCACATTCCCAACACATTGAGTCTCACCTCGGCAAGAAACAACAGCAAACAAAAATTCCAATAGCCTTTCTGTTCAGTCAACTTCATTTTCATGATAATATTACTTCACAAGCTCTTTTTTACGGCGGCCATCTTGTTACGCGCAGTAAGAGATGCGCAGTGCAAAACTAGGGAATCACCTTAAACATTATCGTCAACATGAGCGTCGTCGTGCTTAGCGTAGTTGTGGTGCCCTTCTTGTTTTTAGTACAAAACTGTTGTAGTTGAAGAAGCATTGAAAATAATTAATTGCACTGCTCCTTAACTTTTCATTCTGTGGGGTTTAAAGTGGAAAGAGGCTAACTTGTCCTGAAAGAAAAAAAGGTCTATTAATTGCGGGCGACTAGAGATCCCGCGACAATAATCTCCTGGTTACTATTACACTTGCGCAGCACCTGTATAGCCAGAATTCGTTTTGATTTCCATTAAGAATGAATGCAGTGCACAGAACGTAACTTGATCATGCACGTTTGGACCTTCTATTACTTGTAATCTGATCAAGCGCGTTCCTGCCCCAATAGTAGAAGGACTGCGTGGGAGGCTACGGAAGAAAGGGAGACACTTCGATTTAGAAACACCAATTAAAGGGCCTTTGCATAGAGTGCGGGTAGGATGCGACTATTCGCGACGCCACCACTACGCAGAAATTCCATACTGATGACGGGTCGCTACCCAGATCTGGTTAGTGCTTCTGATTGGTCGTGCCACTTGTGAAATTTGCTTGAACCAATCAGAAGTAGTACCTAGATCTGGGTAGTGACACGTCATCAGTATGGAATTTCTGCGCTCGTTTCTCAGACGTCTTTCGCGGAGAAACTGTTGGCGAAGTAGCGAAATGTCGTCTGTTTTCTTTGGCTAGGTAGAATGTTGTGTTTTTTTTCTGTTCAACATGACACTCAAAATTCCTTTAAGTCTAAATATAAAGCCTGTTCCATGTTCCAAGATTGTGGGGAAAACGGAACGAGAAAAAGTGCGCGAAAGTTCGAATCATGAGGTGATCATTTTCCACTGTGTCAGCTCAAGAACTACATTTTACCTTTTCAATAGCTTGTGGCAGCGACCTGCTTTCGGCCTGTTCAACCCATTTCTTACTTCCCTTTTTTAAACTGACAGTTTTCTCTTTTGTATGACTAAGTAGTTTCTTTTCCAAGTGTACCGAGTCGCGTGCACATTTAGAATGAGATAGCGCAAACTCTTACCATCCGAACCCAGAGAAAGAAGAGAAACAAGGCGTTGTAAGTGAATTGCAAACTAAGGCCTCCATTTATATAATGAAGAGAAGAAAATAACAATTCAGTCTAAATTTACACATCTGTATTGTTGTACCTGTATTTTGAAATAAAAGTGCATTAAATTTAAACAGAGCAAGAAAAAGTACTTTGCGGGGGCTCTCGGCGGGTCTGAAAATTTCATTTTCTGCTAACCAGCTGAAATAAGAAAATTTAGCTTGGCACTGTATCAGGCAGTGATCAGTCTGGGAATTGCAATATTCGTATCAAGTTTGGTGCTTGTATCAAAAATCTTATCATTAATTCTTTAGCTAAGGCGCCGGAGAATATGGGTTCACTCACATTCCTCATGTGCTGATTTCATTACTCAGTTGAAATACTTTTCACTGTTAGAAGTAACATTTACTACTCATCTCACTCATAAATCGTGAAAGTTCATGAACAAGTAATAGTCATAAATGTCTATTTTCCTGACTCTATTGAGCGCGTTTTACGAGTACTCGAGAAACGCGAAACGAGCTGACTGGGAAAGCTCGCGCGCGACTCACGCGCCAATTGAGAGACTGGGTTCTAAAAGAAACCAACATGGCGACGGTTTGTTGATCACACAACACATGTGTAGTAAATTGGATCTAAAGTAACTTAATTCGACTTCTGGAAATCCGATTTGAGCTTCAGTAGTTCTTTTGCTTACTCGTCAACACTTGGCTTTATTTATGACCTACAAATTCTCTCACGTGGCACGGCAGAAGTCGTGAAAAATCTAGCACGGGTCTTGTGAGGTATGTGAATTCAATAGCTTACTTAAGCTTAAATCTAAAGCTTGGTCTTACGATCAAGTAATATGGGTAATGGTAATTAAAGGATTAAGCTTAGGGCTTAAATCATCAAGTAAGTACAGGAGATCTGGTACAAATTTAAGTGAAACAGGCCGTCAACAAAACCAGGATTAGACTGTGGATCGGATCGGACTTCGGATCGGATCGGATCGGACTAGTATTTTTGCTTTTGGTGCAGAAGAATTATTTTGAGAAAAGCTGTTTTTAATATGACACAGGTGGCTCGGAATAAGAAATCCGAGTTCTTAAAACAGCTAGGAGTCTAACCTATGACTAGTCCAGACAGGTTTCGACTAGTAACTGGTTCGACTCAGATTTTTTCTTCCGAGCTGCCTGTGTTACTACTGAAAAAAAATCGTTTCTCATGTATCACCAGGCTTAAAGTTCACCATCAGATTGAAAATCATCGCAAAGAATTATTTTCAACTGAACTGCACTGGGAAATTTTCTGTTGCATACCTTCATACCATTACAATTTCCAAAAACAAGCTTGGTCATGTGACATTGCCCGAATCAAAGATGGTAGAGAGGGATGTAAGTATCTCTCATTGCACTGATTTTGTGTTTCTTTCCATCTCTACTCTCTTCTAAATTGGTCTTGTTTTTCACTGAGCCTAAATTGAATGCTTTACCTTCCGAGCGAGGTACGATAGCGATGACTTGTTGTCAATAAACGAATGACCTCTTCAAATGTCACTTACATTATTTTCATTAACAAGAAGTCTTCTCACACCTCTCTGCTTTAGCTGAGTGCCTTGCAGTTGTACAACAACCAACAAGCAATCACTTTCAGTGTAACTTGGAATTTAAGGCGAATTGCCAGTCCAATCCGATCCGATCTGCAATCCAATCCAATCCGATCCGAGCAGTCCAATCCGGGTTTTGTTAATGGCCAGTGAAACATGAAATTTGGCAGGTACAGAACACACGTCACAGGTCACAGGTCAGAAGTGCAGGTCATTGCTCTGTTGATAAATAACTGAGATAAGCAGTTCCCCCTTAAGCTAAAATTCTATTTCAGATTTTGATTCCTCTTGGAGAGAGTTTATAATGTCAGTAGTGGAAAGTGCATAGAAAATGGGTAATGTCAGTTGTTGAATGTGCGTGAATTTGAATTGTTGCCACCCCAAATGTTCAGTTGCTATAACTTCTTTGGCCGGGAATAGACTTTAGAGACCAAGTGTGAAATCCTCTGGGATAAACATGCATACAGTTCATGTAGTGAGTTTAAGACCTTGTATGTTTGTACCTTTTATAACCCGGATGAAGGAGATGCCATAAGTTTAGAAAACTTTGAGAGATCACTCCAACGAATTGGTACAAAATGTAGCAACACCTCATTAGATAATCTGGATAGCAGGAGACATGAACCTCCCTGGATTTTACTGGAAGCACAGTAATTGCCTATTTCCAATGTGTTGTTTCCCTGAGCTAACCTGAAAATTCGCTGATTGTCTTGACAATCATGGCTTAGTCTAACTTATAACCAATCCTAAATGGGGTAAAAATTTCTTAGACTTGTTTATAACTAACAATGACAGTCTTATCATCAAGACTCATGTCATCCCAGGTATTAGTGATCATGATGCTGTGTTCTTTGAGGGTATAAATATCAAAGCAACAATCAACAAACAAGATTCCAGGATGGTTCCCTTGTGTAGAATAGCAGACTGGGATGTCTTAAAGAACACATTTCTAAATATGTAGACTCTAAAGTCATACATTCTACTGACTGTGATCTGTCAATAAATGATTTGTGGTCTACTTTTCAAGAAGAATTGACCTCTGGTATCAAGCGATTCATACCACATAGGTTTATGAGCTCAAGAAAATCAGTGTGATAGGGGCTTCGACTATACACCTAACTGTAAGCCATCTATGCCACCCATTTCAATTACAACTGTTGATATTGCTAAGCTATTATAGACAATCTAAAGCCACACAAGGCTGTCGTTCTTTCTCCCATGGTCCTCTGGGAGCTCTCCTCAGTAATAGCACCAGCCCTTCAGAAGATCTTCAGTAAGTCCCTATCATCTCACCAAGTACCAGAGGACTGGAAAAACCCTTCTTTTTAAAAGAAAGGCAATAAGGACAGTCCAGCAAACTACAGAGCAATTTCCCTGACTTGTATCTGCAGTAAATTGCTAGAGCACATCATCACTAAGAGCATCATGTCACACCTAGATCATCACAATCCCCATATCATTTGCAGCATGTTTTATTTAGATTGAAGTCATGTGAGTCACAGCTAATTGACTTTGTAAGTCATATTGTCAACAACTCATGCACTAAGCAAACTGATGTCATCATATTGGACTTTTCTAAGACCTTTAATATGTTCCTCATAACAGACTTCTTTATAAAATGGAGAATTATGACCAAAGTATTAGAGGTGACACTCTGAAGTGGATTAAAGCCTTCCTTGAAAATCGGCAGCAATCTGTAGTGGTGGATGGCGAGAGGTGTGATTTTGTAGCTGTCCTTTCTTGTGTGCCTCAAGGCTCAGTCATAGGTCCAGTGCTTTAATAATCTCCCATAGAACACCTTTTATGTAAGATCAAGGGTTCGCCTATTTGCCGACTATACTATTCTCTGTGAAAGGTTTGAACCCAGGAGCCATTTCAAAAGTAGGTTGAGTTTGATTGTCTGGATGAACGTAGTCCTGAATAGGACTGTTGTTGACAGTGACTGACGTTTCGACAACCTGTGCAGTCAATTTGATGTTTCATTTGTAAATGGTGCTCAGCAAGTGGTGAAACCGGCAGAAACCTTAGCACTCAACTGACCAAACACAAACGAGCGACAAGGAACGGTGGCATCAACAATCACATTGCTGAGCACCATTTACAGATGAAACATCAAATTGACTGGGACTCTGCGACATGTATAACGTATTCTACAGACTACATGTTTGTACTATCAACATCTCACTTTAGAAAGCTCGTTTACTAACTTAGAACAAATGCCACTGAATCGTAGCCAACAGTTACCAGCGCCGTACAAATGACTTATTGACGAGATCAAGCAAAACTAACTACAAGAGAACGACTGGAGAACTGACAATTTGACTAACAATAGACAACTGTTTCACTGTGACAATAGACGGACCGAAACGCACCAATTACTGATATGAGTTTTCATAGCCAATAACATCACGGCTTAACTGACAGACGACCAATAACATCGCGACGTAATTGACCAATCAGATCAATAACCAGAGTACAATACCATCAACTGACGTGATACAACTCACTTTGACTCTGAAGATGACTACTGCACAGGTTGTCGAAAGGTCAGTCACTGTCAACAACAACAGTCCTATTCACTGGTCGGGACTGGATAAAAGAAGTAAGGGAGGGATTGCTATCTACGCGAGGAGTAACTTAAACATCATCGATGTTTACAGATCAAAGCTTTACGAGCTGCTGTATGTGATTTTTAAATTACCCTCGGGACGTTTGTTATTAACGTGTGGTATTTATCACCCGCCTAAACCTACATACCAACCGGCGGATTTTTTGCAATACTTAACCCACTTAATGGACAATGCACTAGATCAACATCCTGGTTTGACTATTGTTGCCGGAGGCGATGTTAATCGGCTTGACACTAATGAGCTTATTGTAATGACAGGATGGGACTCTCTTGTAGATTTTCCAACAAGAGGCGATGCGTATTTGGACAAGGTCTTCACAAACCGGCCGGATTTATTTGCAAAGAGCATTCCATACTTTGTGTCCATAAAAACAGATCACACAGCGGTCATTTTACCAGCAGGAACGAAATTAAAGCCGATCAGACAAAACGTTCGCATTAGGGATTGTAGAAGACACCGTAAGGAGGGATTGTACCTAAAACTAGTAAGTGAGAATTGGGACAGTGTCTTAAACTTAAATGATGTCGAGGAGGCAGTGAATAATTTGGAAGCAAAAATTAAACACCACATGGATGAGTGTATGCCGTTGCGGTCAGTGCGCATGTCATCGCGTGATCCGGTGTGGATGACACCCTTACTAAAATCGTTAATGAGGGTAAAGTCAAGAATAGCTCCAAGCAATAAAGATCGGCTGGCTGAGGTTAACAGGAAAATAAGCGAATTGATTAATAAGAACAGAAGAACACTCGCAAAAGCACCTGTCGGATCCAGAGAATGGTGGAAGCACGTAGATAACTTGTCCCAACGACGCAGCATTTCTGCTAACGTTACATTGGACACCAAATCACTGGAGGAGCTTAACGACTACTTCGCCGATTTGTGCACTGATGACGCATATACGAAGCCTGTACCAGCTATTGTGGATAAGAGCTTAGAAGCCCCTCAGATATCAGAAAGACACGTGTGGAATTGCTTACAACATCTGAAGAAAACCGCTATGGGACCAGATCTCATTCCCTTTTGGATTTGGAGGGATCACGCTGAGATCTTCACAAGTGTCATTCATAAGATCTGGAATGTTTCCCTGAAAACTGGCAAGTGGCCCTCCTCGTGGAAAAGGGCCCACGTGACGCCCCTCCCTAAGATCGACATCCCTAAGGGCAAGCAGGACTTCAGAGGAATTAAGATCACGCCTGTAATTGCACGCGCGTTCGAGAAATCGGTGTATAACATCCATGTACGAGACATTGTCGAACAGCATCTGAGTTCAACACAGTTTGCTTATACGACAGGGGGGAGTTGCACTGATGCGCTCTTGAGCATGCAGCACACCATCTACAGCTATTTAGACGAGCAAGACTGCAAAGCCGTCCGAGTATTTGCAATGGATTTTAGTAAAGCATTTGACTGTGTCAATCATGAACTCCTGTCATCTAAGCTTAGGAAGTTGCCATTGAATCCCCTTATTGTGAACTGGTATTTAAGCTTTCTCGAGAAACGCCAGCAGCGAGTAGTTTATAACGGTTTTGAGGGACAGTGGCGTGAGGTCAATAGGGGTACGACACAAGGTAGTGTCAGTGGGCCATATCTTTTTAACGTGTTTATTAATGACTTGGAGATCAATCTAGAAGGTCGCCCAGCCTTGTTTAAATATGCTGATGATTCTACAGTTATCGTCCCTTTTTGGGGAAACGGCCAGTGTCGCACCGACTTGGTGGATCAGTTTCTTAGCTGGTCCAGCTGCAATCGCATGACATGCAATCCAACAAAATGCAAGGAGATTATTTTCCGTAAGAAAGGTTTCAGTCAGGACATCGCGCTAGTTAGTAACATACCGCAGTGCGCAGAGTTATCCATATTAGGTGTTACTTTCCAACAAAATTGTAAATACAGTAGTCATGTGCCTGCGAAGGTAATTAAGGCGAACAAGTCATTATTCGTATTAGGATCTTTACGTAAGGAAGGAATGTCCCAGGAGGAAGTAGATCACCTTTTTAACGCAATAGTTTTACCAAATTTTTCTTACGCTTTGCCTGTTTATGGTGCCTCAGATTCCGACCTTTCTGTAATACAGAATTTTTTAGACCGGTGTATGAAAAGAAAGTTTATGTCCAAGAATGTAAATATCAGGGATTTGCTAGAGAAGGCGGACAAGACACTCTACAAAAAAAGATCAAATGACCCCGAATGCCCGTTCTTCCAGTTTTTACCTAAGGAAAAGAACATGAGGTACAATCTTAGAAATACGTCAGTCTCCGTCCCTAGAATCTACACTGACAGGTTTAAGAACGTTTTTAGTAACAGAATAATTTTTAGATATGATATGTAAATGGTTTTTTGAGTTTATATTGTAACTTAGGAGATGTGATTTTATCTTAAGAAATAAAGATTATTATTATTATTATTATTATTATTCAAGACTACGTTCACCCGGACGATCAAACTCAACCTACTTTTATACTATTCTCTATTTGACTATCACAAGTGAAGATCACTGCAGAGAGCTCCAGGATGACCTTGATGGGATAGAGAAATGGAAGGTAACTTGGAGGATGGAGTTTAATGATACTTAGTGTGAGGTGTTGCGGATCTTGCGGACTAAAACCTGAATCCAACACACTTTATATTACATGCACTGTGTGCCAAGGGAGGTTGATCTCGGCTGATCACATGAAATAACTATGTATATGGTTCTCAAAAGATCTCAAGTGGAATTGACACATTGATGAGATAACAGCCAGGGCAAACTGCACGCTTGGCTTCCTTAAAAGAAACTTATGGGTAAATTTGTCAACTTTAAAAGCCAAAGCTTATAAAGGCTTAGTCCGCTTCCAGGTTGAGTACTGCTGAAGTGTTTGGGACCCCCGCCCAGGCATTAAGAATAACAGTTCATATAAGATGGAAAGGATACAGTGCTGCGTGGCTTGTTGGTGCCAGGGCTGATACAAGTTCAACACATCTAGCCTCACCAACATGCTTGAAGACCAGCATGGGATGCATGGGATGGTGTACCCTTCATGTAGAGCAACGTGGGATTGACAGTCGGCTCACAGGCCTCTTTAAGATCACCCAGGAGCTACTCTCTGTTAACTCTCACAGGCTTCTGCACCCTGTCATGCGCAGGATACATCACTCACATTCCGCTTCAAACTAGCCTGTCCTCTGAGTATCTATCCTTTTTCTCAAGATTGCAATTATTCAGTGGAACAATTTGTCTGCTTCTGTCTTTAGCGAATCAACACTGCTCTTTAGATACTTTTTTTTTAAAGTTATTTATTTGCATCACTGATTTACATTACTTACATATAAACATATAAATACATGATTACATATGCTACTATACAGTAGTTACTTAACAATCCAGATCTATAATACAGAGTAGCCAAAGTAACTTAAGTTACTGTAGTTCTTGCATACTCACGCACACACACACATGTACTACGCGTGTTTACTGATTATCCGCCTAGAAACATCAAAAGTCGAGCCTTTAGAGAGTAAGCATGATTGCTGTTCTCTGTA